>NC_045541.1:177806168-177874088 GCF_009769535.1 Thamnophis elegans | reverse complement strand
GCAGGGGGTGTGCGCGCATGGGCAATGGGTGGTGTGTATTCATTATGAGTTTGGGCACACACACACACTCTCTCTCTCTCATGAGCAATTTTGGCACGTGAGGAGACAAAGGTTAGCCGTCACTCTTCTAGGGAGTCTTTCCTGGAGGAGGGGGAGGATTAGAACTTGGGTCTTCTCATTCTACCCAACGCCTAAATGGCTCTTGGGCTGGGAGGGAAGGGAGTGCTGGAATGTCCGACAAGAAGCTTCTGCAGCTGAGATGGGACTTGAACTCAGATCTTCCCATTCCTAGTCCAGGCTCTTCCACCCAACATTGATTGGCTCTTGGGAGAAGGGAGTGGTGGAATGTCAGCCAATGAGCTTCTGCAGCTGAGGCGGATTTAGAGGTCAGGTCACTCTCAATGCAGCCCCTTCTACTCCTGATTGGCCCTTGGGCAGGGAGTCAGTGAGTGGTGGAACGTCAGCCAATGAGCTTCTGCAGCTGAGGCGGATTTAGAAGCCAGGTCCCTCCACTCTTAATCCAGCTCCTTCTACACCTGATTGGCTCTTGGGCTGGGAGGGACTGGTGTAATGTCAACCAATGAGCTTCAGCAACTGAGGCAGGAATAGAACCCAGGCCTCACAGTTCAAAATCCAGCCTTTTCCTCCTCCCACTTGATGGACTCGTGGGACTTGCACGGGGTCAGCCAATGAGCTTCTGGGACATTGGAGGGACTAAAACCTAGATCTCTCCATTCCTAGTCCACTCCCTCTCTTGCTACACCTGATTGGCTCTTAGTTTGGGAAGGAGGGCGGGATCTGTCCCAAAATCAACCAGTGAGCTTCCGAAACCGAGGAAGGCCTAGAACGCAAGTATCCCAGCTTCTCATGCATCACCTTCCCCCTTGGCTTCTGTGACCAAGGGAGAATTTGAACCCGCTCCCAGTTCAGCACCTTCACTATCCCCCCTATTCTTAGAATTGAAAGGAAAAACCTGGCCCAAAGTCCTCTGTGGGGCTCCATGGTAGAAGCAGAATTAGAACCTGCTCTGACCGAGGCTTCCCAAGAGCCTGAAGCAGACTCCTGGTCCCGACAAAACCCCCTTTTACTAATTGACTGTGAATTCTGCTCCTTCACATCCAGCAAAGTCTTTCGAGGGAGGATTTACAGTCACAGACCTTATCTGGCTTGGAGAGCTGCCAGGCCGAGATCTGCACAACTTGGCAAGGAGCCTCGGAGACTCATGAACCAATTAAGTGAACTAATTGTCTCTCCTGCAAACTCCACTCCCCTTTCGCTCCTCTTTTATTTCCTCTGGGAGGGGACATTCACCATCCACCTGTGGCCTTACTCCTGAATTGATCCTTGTTCCTTAGCTGTTCCCTTCTCCTGGCAGCTCGGTGCGTGCGCACAATGGGAACAGGCTCCAGCTGTTCTTCTGCACCACTGATGTCTGACTCTGAAGGCAGCTGATAACTATCAGAGGGCCCTGGCCCACTCTCTGCCTCTGACACAGAGCCCTCATCAGAGCCTTCCCCAGACTCCAGGACTGGCCCATCTTCCTCCCCAACCTCCTCATTGTCCCAGTCTGACGCCAGCTCCACTATTGGGCCACAACAGAACTCAAATCTCCCTGCTCCTAATCACATTTACAACTGAACCGCTCTGTCTCTGGGATGAAGGGGAGTCTCTATGGTTGTGGGTGGACAACCAATGAGAACCAAGCCCCCAATCTCCTGTAGGAAGTTATCATCCAGCCCTCTCCCAGAAAAATGAAATATCCTAGGAAATATTGAAAAGGCAGAATATTTCTCTGGATGTGAAAAGAAACATGTTTTAAAAGACAGAATAGTTGCCTATAGCTTTCTGCCCATCCCCAGCTAATGGGCCATTAAGATGGCCAAGCTAGCCCACTTTACATAATAAAGACTTCTCCTCACTGCAGCTGTAGGTGGAAGGGATATTACTCAACTGACCACAAGGCAACTGAGAACTCATCACAGCCTAGAGAGTAGCCCCCTGCATGGCACCATGGGAGTCTGACAACCAGTCAAAATACATTTCTTACACAGGAACAGGAAACAGAGAGGTGGGACTGAACAGGGTATAAAGAGCCTAGCAAGCCCCTTCCTCAGCCCTTCTCTCTTCTTCTCCATCAACATTGAAACATGTGATCACCTTTTCTGGTCAGGGCTCAAGCCATGTGGCCCTGTCCAACAATAAACCATCTTTCCAAGCAGCCTCCATGTCTCCAGTGTCTTCTTCCCTACTTGGAGCTGAACCCAAAAGGACATTTCTTTCAACACTCCCAACCAGACCAAAGTGGTCATTTCAATTTCCCAGAGTGCCCCGGTGCAATGAGATACACCAGGCAGATCCCAGCTTTACTGCTGTTCTTAGTACTCCAAGCTAAAGCAATAGCAATAGCAATAGCAGTTAGACTTATATACCGCTTCATAGGGCTTTCAGCCCTCTCTAAGCGGTTTACAGAGTCAGCACATCGCCCCCACAGTCTGGGTCCTCATTTCACCCACCTTGGAAGGATGGAAGGCTGAGTCAACCCTGAGCCGGTGAGATTTGAACAGCCGAACTGCAGAACTGCAGTCAGCTGAAGTAGCCTGCAGTGCTGCATTTAACCACTGCGCCATCTTGGCTCATCAGAGGTCAATTTCTCCTCCAGCCAACCTCCCCTCCCCCCCATCTAACTAGAGATTGAGCAAGAAGCAAACCATCTAGGCTTGTGGCCAAGCAAGAAAGCCAACCTGGATGCCAGGATCCTGGGAGACATCAGCACAGCTTAATGTAGCCAGGATAAAACATCTGGCCGAGCCTCGCAGGCATCTGGCAGGGAGCGCCGCCGCAGATTGCGGGGTTTGACATTCGTGGATTAAAAACGCTGCCGTTGCCAAAGCTTGTTGGGCCCATCGGCTGCCTTCCAACTCGGCTGCCCGCTGGCATCCGCAGAAACGCCTCGGTGAGAGCCAAGCAGGAGATGCATCCCAGCTTGGACGTCGTCTTTATTTATTTATCTATCGATGATTTAATTCCATTTGTACGGCTGCCCATCGCAAGAAGGGCCTCCCTGCGCAGGGAGCAAAATGAAAACGAAAGGGGAGGGGAAAAAAATAGCCAAGAATGCTAATACAATTCTTGGTTGTATAAACAGAGGCACAGAATCAAAATCATGCGAGGTCTTAGAACCGCTTTATAAAGCTTTATAAGTAAGCGGAATAAATGCATCCCGTTTTGGTCACCACGTTACAAAAAAGATGTTGAGACTTTGGAAAAAGAGCAGAAAAGAGCAGCTAGGATGATTAAAGACTTGGAGACAATTTCAATTGCAAAATAAAAATAAAAATACAGATAGTCCTCGACTTACGGCTAAAATGGAGCCCAGGATGCCTGTTGTTAAGTGAGACCCTTATTAACTGAGTCTGGCCACATTTTACGAATCTTTTGTTGCCACAGTTGATTAAGTGAATCACGGCAGTTGATAAGACAGTAAACCCGGTCATTAAGTGAATCTGGCTTCCCCCTTGATTTTGCTCATCAGAACGTCACTAAAGGGGATGTGACCTTGGGACACAGCAACGGTCATAAGTATGAACCAGTTGACAAGTGTCTGAAATTTGATCACATGATCATGGGGAATTGGGATACTGCAAAGGTTGTAAGTATGAAGAATGATCTTGTCACTTTTTTCATAGAGAAAAGAAGCAATAGCAATAGCAGTAGACATATACCGCTTCATAGGCCTTTCAGGCCTCTCTAAGCGGTTTACAGAGAGTCAGCATATTGCCCCCAACAATCTGGGTCCTCATTTTACCCACCTCGGAAGGATGGAAGGCTGAGTCAACCCTGAGCCGGTGAGATTTGAACCGCTGAACTGCTGATGTAGCAGTAGCCTGCAGTGCTGCATTTAACCACTGCGCCACCTTGGCTCTTCGGGACCAGGGGGGGACATGATAGCAGTCTTCCAGTATTTGAGGGGCTGCCACAAAGAGGAGGGGGTCAGGCTATTCTCCAAAGCACCTGAAGGCAGGGCAAGAAGCAATGGATGGAAACTAATCAAAGAGAGAAGCAACCTGGAATTAAAGAGAAACTTCCTAACGCTGAGGACAATTAACCAGTGGAACTGTTTGCCGCCAAAAGTTGTGAGTGCGTCAACATTGAAGGTCCTTAAGAAGAGATTGGACCGCCATTTGTCTGGAATGGTATACTATGGGGTTTCCTGCTTGAGCAGGGGGTTAGACTAGATGACCTTCAAAGTCCCTTCCAGCTCTATCGGGATGGAACGACTTACTGAAAACAATGGCATTTGCACCAAAAATTGAATAGCAAAGCAATTGAGAAGGAAATGGGCCAGATTTTTTGGGGTGGGGTGGGGTGGTGGGGGGAGAGGATTGGATGTTAGCAGGCTCTTCTCCCAAATTAGGATATCTCTCTCACAGAGTTTACAAGCTCAGATCAAGCCAGCATTGTCAGGTGCACATCTCTTGTCTTTCAATAGGGAGAAATTTTCTGACAGTGAGAAAAATCGACCAATGGAACAAAAATTGTCTTCGGAAGTTGTGGGGGGGCTTCATCACCAGGTTCCCTTAACAACCATGTGACTGATTTAATGACTTCAGTGATTGGCTTAAAACAAACGGGGCAGGAAAGGTCGTAAAATGTGGCAAGACTCACTTAACAACTGTCTCGCTTAGCAACAGGAATTCCGGGCTCCATTGTGGTCAGAGATGGGATTCAGCCGGTGAAGGCCAGTTCACTCAAACTGGTAGCGGAAACCGCCCCGGCTCTATGCCGTCCTATTTAGGCACATTTTTGAGGCCGGGCGTGTGCGAGGAAGGCCGAGGAGGCGTGCGGGCGGTGAACCGGTGGTAACAAAATGTGAAACCCACTGCTGATTGTAGTCATAAGTCGAGGACTTCCTGTAGTTGGCATTCTGGCTTTTCAACGATAGTAGGATAGTCCCGCATTTCCTAAACGAACACAGCAGACAATTTTTCCACATTAGTTGCCTTGATGCAGGAGGGGGTGCACAGGTAAACCCACCAGTGGCTGGCCAGGTTAGGTGGTCTTAATAGAATGGACCTTATACATTCATATTAGCTTGGCTTTTCATTCTAGTGCCCTGGAGTTCCAAAGTTGACTTTTAGCTGGAGTGAACTTTTCTCTCCAACTTCCTCATAAGTATTAAAAATAGGGCTGAACAGTGTGGCAAGACCCTGTAAAGGAGGGGCACAGGAAGCCAGGCGTGGGTGAGAGATAGAACAGAGGTAAAAACTGCTGACAGCTTAAGACATTATAGGAACTTCTCTTTTTTGTATTTCTCCTATGTACTTCTCTGTAACATTCCAAAATGAACTTCCCCTTTTCGAAATGTCATGCTTGTCTCGTGTATGGAAACGCCTTGAGAATGCACAGTGTGGAACACGGCATAAAAGTAGCATCCTGGGCAGAGCCCAGGCAGTTCAGATTTTGGTGTGTGAGCACGCTGAACTCGATGCATCAAATAAACCTGTTTCTCTCACCTTCGTGGTCTCAAGTCCTGGTCTTTCGTAAGTAGATTACAAACCTCAATCTGCTGCAACAGCCTCATGATTTTTGTTTTTGGCGGTGGCAAATTCTGATATATATTTTTTTAAAAAAATGGTTTTCCCTTCTTTATTTATCGTCTGGCTTGCTTGCTTGCAATTTTGTCTCATCCTTGCAATTCTGGCTGCATCGCCGTTTTATGATGATGACGAGCTGAATGTCGCCCTTTGAAATTCAAACCTGTTGCACAGGTACAGTATAGGTGGTACCTTGCTCAATAGTAGTAACTGTGAGAGGGATCTTGGAGTCCTAGTGGACAACCATTTCAATATGAGCCAGCCATGTACAGCAGCTGCCAAAAAAGCCAACACAGTTCTAGGCTGCATCAACAGAGGGAGAGAATCAAGATCACGTGAAGGGTTAATACCACTTTATAAGGCCTTGGTAAGGCCACACTTGGAATACGGCATTCAGTTTTGGTTGCCACAATGTAAAAAAGATGTGGAGACTCTAGAAAGAGTGCAGAGAAGAGCAACAAAGAGGATTAGGGGACTGGAGGCTAAAACATATGAAGAACGGTTGCAGGAACTGGGTATGTCTAGTTTAATGTAAAGAAGGACCAGGGGAGACATGATAGCAGTCTTCCAATATCTCAGGGGTTGCCACAAAGAAGAGGGAGTCAAACTATTCTCCAAGGCACCTGAAGCAATGGGTGGAAACTAATCAAGGAGAGAAGCAACTTAGAACTGAGGAGAAATTTCCTGACAATGAGAACAATTAATCAGTGGAACAGAAGTTGCCTCCAGAAGTTGTGAACGCCCCAACACTGGAAGTCTTTAAGAAGATGTTGGATAGCCATTTGTCTGGAACAGAATAGGGTTTCCTGACTAGGCAGGGGGTTGACTAGAAGACCTCCAAGGTCCCTTCCAACTCTGCTATTGTATTGTGTTTGTTTTCCTTTGCTCCCCCCTCAACCCCTTTTCCTCTCGTGCCGTGTCTTTTTCAATTGCTCGCTTTAGGTGAAGGCGAGGAAGGCTTCTTCTTTGCCCCCACCCCCCCGGGGTCTGGTTTTCTTAACAAAAGATCCACCTGAGGAAAGGTATCCTTATTGCTTGAAATGGTCCAATTTCAAGAAGTTTGGAAGCCTTTCAAAAATGCCTCTGGTTGCATTTTCGGTTTTTTAAGCATCTCGGGGAATCCAGCTGCCTGCTTGCCACCACAACCCCGCGGGGTGCTTCACAGTCTCTCTCTCTCTCCCTCTCTCTCTGTACAACTAGCGGGGGTGTGTGAGTGTGTAAAGGATCGGTAATGGGTGTATGTTTGCGTACATAATTTCCTCAATGGGTTTGAATTGCTGTCTTCGAAATTACATTAGATTGCAAGAACAAAGATGCCAAGACTTGCTGGAAGATAATAAAAGAGAAATAAAATTCTCCCCACCATTCATGAAAGCTGAAGTGACTTGCTACGAATCAAATCATTCCTGTATGGAGAAACTTCAGAGCAGAAAAACCCCCGCGGAAAGGGAGCAAAGTACAGGTAATTTTTGACTTACAACGATTCATTTAGTGACCGAAGTTACTGTTCTGACCTAGGCTTCACAAAATCACGACGCAGACTCCTTGTCCCGACCAAACCTCCTTTTTTATTAAGCTAATGTGAACACTTCTCATTCACATCCAGCAAAGTCCCGGCAAACAGTCTTTCAACGGTGTATTTACAACCACAGACCTTATCAGGCTTGGAGAGCTGCCAGGTTGATATCTTCCAAACACAATGCTATACAAGAAAATACTTGGCAGAGTCTCAGAGTCATGAACAAATCTTCACACTAATTAAGTGAATTAATTGTCTCCTGCAAACTCCATTCCCCTTTTATTCCCTATGGGAGGGGGCATTCACCATCCACATGTGGCCTTACTCCCAAGTTGGCCCTTGTTCCTTAGCTGTTCCTTTCTCCTGGCAGCTCTGCGCATGCGCACACTGGGAACAGGCTCCAGCTGTTCTGCCCCACTGATGTCCAACTCCGAAGGCAGCTGATAACTGTCAGACGGTCCTGGCCCCCTCTCTGCCTCCCACACAGAGCCCTCATCAGAGCTTTCCCCAAACTCCAGGACTGGCCCATCTTCCTCCCCAACCTCCTCACGGTCGGAGTCAGCCACCAGTTGTGCTGGCTGTTGGTGGGCCCAACACAGGGGTTGGTTTCTCGCCCCATTCCAACCGGTTCGATTGGAACGGGGCTGGCGGCGTCCTCGTACACGTGCACGGCGCACACATGCGTACTAGCGTCTGTGTGATGCTCCAGCTGCTCCTGGAGGATCGCGCAGGCGCTGTATGCGTCCTGCGCATGCATGGAAGCGCAAAACTCGTCAAAACCGAGTAAGGAGCGCGGGCAGGCGGGTCGGCCCTTCGCCGTTCCCGGAAGTTACTTACTTCCGGGTTCACCGACCAACCGGTTCGCAGGGACCGCCACAAACCGGTTGAAACCCACCCCTGGCCCAACACTACCGTGTATTCATTATAGCAGTTAGACTTATATACCGCTTCATAGGGCTTTCAGCCCTCTCTAAGCGGTTTACAGAGTCAGCATATTCGCCCCCACAGTCTGGGTCCTCATTTCACCCCACCTCGGAAGGATGGAAGGCTGAGTCAACCTTGAGCCGGTGAGATTTGAACCGCTGAACTGCAGATAACAGTCAGCTGAAGTGGCCTGCAGTACTGCACCCTAACCACTGCGCCACCTCGGCTCTCTTATAAGTGGAGCGTGTTGAGAGATGCTCAACAGTTACAACAGCATTGAAAAAAGTGACTTGTGCCCTTTTCCCCTCCCACACTTATAACTGTTGCAGTGTCCCCATGGTGACGTGATCGAAATTCAGACACTTGGCAGTGGGCTCGTATTTATTATGGTTGAAGACATTCCCGCTACCTCCTCACTTTGCAATTCCTCCTTTTGATTTGGTTTTAATCTGTTTCTTAGCTTTCTTTATCCCTGTGTTTTACTTCATTTCTTTGTATCTTACCTTTATTAAGTTTACAAATGACTGAAGGCAATGAATATATCAGTCACATCTCCCTCTTTGCAATTTTCTCACGACGAGAACCCTTTCAGGTGAATTGCACTGAGAGAAAGTGACTGACCCCAAGTCACCCAGATGGTTTTCATGCCTAGGGCAGGACTAGAACTCACCGTCTCCCGGTGATTGGCCTGAAGTCACCCCGATGGATTTCATGCCTAAGGCAGGACTAGAACTCACCGTCTCCCGGTGGTTGGCCTGAAGTCACCCAGATGGTTTTCATGCCTAAGGCAGGACTAGAACTCACTGTCTCCCGGTTGGCCTGAAGTCACCCAGATGGTTTTCATGCCTAAGGCAGGACTAGAACTCACCATCTCCTGTGATTGGCCCAAAGTCACCCAGCTGGCTTTCATATCAAAGGTGAGACTAGAACTCACTGTCTCCTGACTTGCCCAAAGTCACTCAGTTGACCTTCACACATAAGGTGGCACTAGAACTCACCGTCTCCTGGTGATTGGCCTGAAGTGAAGCAGTAGAAGTGATGGGTCAGTGCCTGGAGGCTGTCAGGGTCTGGATGGGAACGAACAAGCTTGCACTCAATCCCGACAAGACCGAATGGCTATTGATGTTCCCTCCCAAAGATTGGCTAATCATTCCATCTCTCAGTCTGGGGGGTGAAATTATATGTCCCTCAGAGAGGGTTCGCAATTTGGGAGTCCTCCTGGATCCACAGCTGACTTTAGATCACCAGTTATCGGCTGTGACCAGGGGGGTCTTTGCCCAGGTTCGCCTGGTGCACCAATTACGAACCTATCTGGACCGGGAGGCACTTCAGATAGTCACTCACGCCCTCGTGACCTCAAGACTGGACTACTGTAATGCACTTCACATGGGGCTGCCCTTGAAAAGTGTTCGAAGACTTCAGCTAGTCCAGAATGCAGCCGCGCGAGCAATTGTGGGTGCACCTAGGTACACCCACGTTACACCTATCCTCCGCGAGCTGCACTGGCTGCCCATTGGTCTCCGGACTCGCTTCAAGGTGCTAGTTGTTACTTATAAAGCCCTACATGGCATCGGACCTGGGTACCTGAGAGACCGCCTCCTGCCAATTACCTCCCAAAGACCAATTCGATTGCACAGGCTTGGCTTTCTCCGGGTTCCATCTGCCAGCCAATGTCGGCTGGCGACCCCCCGGGGGAGGGCCTTTTCTGTTGCTGCTCCGGCCCTCTGGAACGAGCTCCCCGTGGAGATCCGGACCCTTACTACCCTCCCGGCCTTCCGTAAAGCTACTAAGTCCTGGCTGATCCGGCAGGCTGGGGGCTGTTAAAGCACCCAGCCCCGTCTTAATTGTGACTGTTGTGGATTTTAAATATTGTTTGTATTGTCTTATTTATTCCCTCCCCTGTTTATTGTGAGCCGCCCGGAGTCCTTCGGGAGTGGGCGGCATACAAAACCAATAAACCAACCAACCAACCAACCAAGTCTCCCAGGTGTTTTCATGCCTAAGGCAGGACTAGAACTCACCATCTCCTGGTGGTTGGCCGAAAGTCACCCACGCAGCTTTCATGCCTAACTCGGGACTAGAACTCATTGCCTCCTGTGATTGGCCCAAAGCCACCCAGCTGGCTTTCATACCAAAGACTAGAACTCACTATCTCCCTGTGATGGGCCCAAAGTCATCCAGTCACCTTTCATGCCTAAGGAAGGACTAGAACTCACTGTCTCCTGACTTGCTCAAAGTTGACCTTCACGTCTAAAGTGGCACTAGAACTCACCATCTCCTGTGATTGGCCCAAAGTCACCCAGCTGGCTTTCATGCCAAAGGTGAGATTAGAACTCACCATCTTCTGTGATTGGCCTAAGTCCTAAAGTTACCCAGTCAACTTTCATGCTCAAGGTAGGACTAGAACTCACTGTCTCCTGACTTGCCCAAAGTCATCCAGTTGGCCTTCATGCCTAAGGTGGTACTAGAACTCACCATCTCCTGGTGATTGGCCCAAAGTCACCCAGCCGGCTTTCGCTCCTTGGGTGGCACTAGAACTCTCTGTCTCCTGATGATTGGCCCAAAGTCACCCAGTCAGCTATCATTCCTAGGGTAGCACTAGAACTCACCGTCTCCTGGTGATTGGCCCAAAGTCACCCAGCCGGTTTTCGCTCCTTGGGTGGCACTAGAACTCCTTGTCTCCTAGTGATTGGCCCAAAGTTACCCAGCCAGCTTTTGCTCTTTGGGTGGCACTAGAACTCTCTGTCTCCTGATGATTGGCCCAAAGTCACCCTGTCGGCTTTCATTCCCAGGGTGGCACTAGAACTCTCTGTCTCCTGGTGATTGGCCCAAAGTCACCCAGTCGGCTTTCCTGCCTAAGCGGGTACTACAACTCACCATCTCCTGCTTTCTACCCTGGTGCCTTAACATTAGACCAGACCAATTCTATATGACTGCATCCTTTATCCTGTTTTCTCTGTAAATCGCCCCCAGGCACGTACCGTGTGGTGGGCGGTATAAATAAATAAATAAATCAGAGCAGATGCCCACCTCGGTCTCACCTAGAGCTGCCTGAAATGGTTAGCATGCAAAGCCAGTCCCCGAAACCGAACGCCAGTAGCTTCCTCGGGATAAAATGATGGATAATTAAACCTTAAGACGCCCGGTGAATACAGAAGCCGCAGCTGAGGTCAGCCTGGGTCAGAATCCGTACCTTCTCCTAGCCCCAGCTTCGGCGTTTATACGAGCCTCAGATCAGGCACAAAACGAATGGACTTCTGTATAATTAAGCCATCCACCAAAAAGATTAAGAAGGAACAGAGAAAAGAGGACCTCAAACCAAGTCGGGGTGGAGGGTGGGGAAAGAAAGTGATTTAAAATGTGCATTAAAATAAGATAGCGTTCGACAAGGTCCCTGATGCAAACGGCGAGAAGATTAAATAGTTAGAATTTGGGCAGTGTTACGAGGAAGTCTGGTTTCCGATGGGGATATTAGGAGGGGAGGGAAAGTTCTTTTAGCATGAAAATCAAAGCAGAACATGACTTCTTTGCATCGGAGTGCTTTGCAGCCTTTTGCTGAAGCCAGCCGACTACAAGAATTCATTTTGATTCCCTTTATTTATTTAGAGTCGCCAAAATTTCATACGATACAACAGACAGGCGAGACTGGGCTTTTATGTGATTTTAAAGGCGCCGGCTTTGCAGTCTGAAACACTGTGAAATTTTGGCCGATGGCTATGGAAGAGATGAAACCGCTCTTACAAACAGGAGGATCTGGCATTTAGCAGCTGTGGGAAGCGGTGAGCAACTTGTACTGGGATGATTAGGAGAGCATTAAAAAATAATAATAAAGGGTCTAGTGCAGGGATGTCAAACTGGATACCTTCGACGGCTGGATCAACATTGTAGTTCTCCGTGGGTCAGGGTGGGGGGCAGACAGGAGGGTATGTGGGGGTGGGGAAGATGGTCTGGACGCATCCTGCAGCACCCTGACAGCCAAAAATGGGCTGCGTGGAGGCCCCATGTCCTCCGGTGGTCTATTTTTGGGAGTTTTCCTCCTCTCTTCCCACCTCCTTCCCCCCTTCGGAGCCCCAAATTTTTTGGCCATCGTTTCAGTGGGTGTGGCTTGATGGGGGGGGTCATGTGATTGAGTGGGCGTGAGTGATGTCAAGTTGGCCACTCCCACTCAGTCACATGCTCTCCCACCTAGCCACACCCACAGAACTGGTAGTAAAAATTTTTGAAACCCACCCCTGCCCCGCGAGTCTCCCTTGCAGCCCATTTTCGGCCTTCCCCAGTCTCCGGCAGCACTCTGCCAGCCAAAAATGGGCTGCACGGAGACCCCGTGTCCTCTGGCGGTCTATTTTGGGGAGTTTTCCTCCTCCCCTCCCTGCTTCCCTCTGTCGGAGTCCCAAAATTTTTTGCCACCGTTTTGGTGGGCGTGGCTTGGTGGTGGTGGTGCTGGTGTCATGTGACTGAGTGGGCAGGAGGAATGTCAAGTGGGCCACGCGCACTCAGTCACATGCCCCCACACCTAGCCACAGAACCGGTAGTAAAAATTTTTTGAAACCCACCCCTGTCCCGTGAGGCCCCCGCACAGCCTCCAGCAGCACTCTGCCGGCCAAAAACACAGTCCGTGGAGGCCTCTGTGGGGTCTGTTTTTGGCCAGCTGAGTGCTGCAGGAGGCTGGGGAGGCTGAAAACGGGCCATGGGGTTGGGGATGGAGAGCGCACGCAGCCTGTTTTGGCCACCAGAGGCACCGTGGGCCGATCCTTAGCTATTTCCAGACCGGCCCCACAGGACGGATTTAAGCACCCAGCGGGATGGATCCGGCCCACAGGCCTTGAGCTTGACACCGCTGGTCTAGTGGTTAAAGTACCAGGCTGGATACCAGGAGATGCCACTGGGAACAAGGATAGAAGGGGATGCCATGCAGATGGGAAAAGGTGAGGATATGCAGGCTCATATTTATGACGGTTGCAGTGTCCCAGGGTCACATGATCCCCTTTTCCAAACTTCGGACAAGCAACGACAATGGGTAAGCCAGATTCAGTTCACAACTGTGCGACTCATTTAACAACCGCAGTGATTCACTTAACAACCTGGGCGAGAAAGGTTGTAAAATGGGGCAAGACTTACTCAACAACGCTCTCGCTTAGCCCCAGAAATTTAGGGCTCGATTATGGCCATAAGTCGAGGACTTACTTACAACAGTTCATTTAGTGACCGTTCAAAGTTGCAACGGCACTGCAAAAAGGCAGTTCGGAACATTTTTCACAGTTACGATCTTTCCAGCATCCCCCCACGACTATGCGGTCAAAATTCAGCTGCTCGGTAACTGCTTCCTACATATGACCGTTGCTGCGTCTTGAAGTCACGTGATCCCTCTTGGCGACCTTTTGGCGAGCAAATTCAACGGGGAAGCCAGGTTCCCTCCGCAACTGACCAACCACAGTGATTCACTTAACAATGGTGGCAGGAAAGGTCATAAAACAGGGCAAACCTCGCTTAACAAACATCTCACTTAACAGCGGACATTTGGGGCGCTCCGTTGGGGTCGTAAGTCGAGGACTATGTGCAGAAGCTCTGGATATTAAATGAAATCCTGGGGGGTGGGTGGGGGCGGAGGCTGAAATTGTGTCTCAGGCAGTTGTCTGAGTGATATCCCGGGGGCTGTTTTTCGTTTAAATGAATGACAAATGCGTGGCTATCACACATCATATGGGCAAAATTCCTCCTTCGTTTCCCCCCCTCCTCATCCCCCCCCCCCTTTGCACCTTATGTGGCTGGGTGTATTAATCACATTCACTTTGAAATGACAGGCTTCATTTGGAGTGATGGAAGGATATCTCTCTCTCCCTCTCTCTCTCTCTATCATCTATATCTATATCTATATCTATCTCTCTATCTCTCTATCTCTCTATCTCTCTATCTCTCTATCTCTCTCTCTATCTCTCTTTCTCTCTATCTCTCTATCTCTCTATCTCTCTCTCTCTATTTCTCTATCTCTCTATCTCTCTATCTCGCTATCTCTCTATCTCTCTTTCTCTCTATCTCTCTATCTCTCTTTCTCTCTATCTCTCTATCTCTCTATCTCTCTATCTCTCTATCTCTCTATCTCTCTATCTCTCTCTCTATTTCTCTATCTCTCTATCTCTCTATCTCTCTATCTCTCTATCTCTCTTTCTCTCTATCTCTCTATCTCTCTATCTCTCTATCTCTCTATCTCTATCTGTCTATATTTCTCTATCTCTATATCCATCCATCCATCCATCCATCCATCCATCATCCATCTATCTCTATCTCTATCTATCCATGTATCTCTCTCTCTCTCATCTCTCTCTCTCTCTCTCTCTCTCTCTCTCTCTCTCTCTCTCTCTCTCTCTCTCTCATCTATCTATCTATCTATCTATCTATCTATCTATCTATCTATCTATCTATCTATCATCTATCTATCTATCTATCTATCTATCTATCTATCTATCTATCTATCTATCTATCTATCTATCATCTATCCACTATTGCTTTGGGTGAACCAGCTTGAACCGGCTGAATACCACCTCTGATCATAAAGGAGCCCTCAAGACAATGGTTAAGTAAGTTTTGCTTCATTTTACGACCTTCCTTGCCCTGGTTTGTTAAGTAAATCACTGAAGTTGTTAAATCAGTCACACGGTTGTTAAATCAGTCACACGGGACCTGGCTTTCCTATTGACTTTGTTCATCAGAAGCTAATACCACCTCTGCCTGGGACGGTGTATTGACTTCTCCAGACCTGGGGTGTCCTGCAGGTTTTTGATTCTGGATCAGCCTTTGATTGACTGATTGGCTGGCAGACAGACCGACTGACTAGCTATGGAGATTCTCCATCAATCCAGTCAGTCATACCGGTTCGGCTTGGAACTGGCAGCGACTAAGGCCTGCCACGCCCCCGAACCGGTTCTCCCGGAGGCGCCATATTGGGTTTACAATACAATAGCAGAGTTGGAAGGGACTTTGGGGGTCTTCTAGTCCAACCCCCTGCCTAGGGAGGAAACCCTACACCGATCAGACAGATGGCTATCCAACATCTTCTTAAAGACTTCCAGTGTTGGGGCATTCACAACTTCTTACCAAGGCCTTATAAAGTGGTATTAACCCTTCACGTGATCTTGATTCTGTCCCTCTGTTTCTGCAGCCTAGAACTGTGTTAGCTTTTTTGGCAGCTGCTGCACACGGCTGGCTCCTCTTTAAATGGTTGTCCACTAGGACTCCAAGATCCCTCTCACAGTTACTACTATTAAGCAATGTACCACCTATATGTACCTGTGCATTTCGTTTTTGTTGGCTAAATGTAGAACCTTGCTCTTTTCACCATTGAATTTCATTTTATTAGATAGTGCCCAATGTTCAAGTTTGTCAAGATCCTTCTGTATCTTGAGCCTGTCTTCTGGAGTGCTGGCTATTCCTGCCAGCTTGGTGTCATCTGCAAATTTGATGAGTTCCCCATTTATTCCCTCATCCAAATCATTGATGAAGATGTACTGGAGCCAAAAACAGAGCTTTGGGTTACTCCACTGCATACTTCCCTCCATGTAGATGCAGTTCCATTGAGGACTACACGTTGAGTGTGGTTGGTCAGCCAGTTACGAATCCATCTGGTGGTGATGCTGTCTAACCCACATTCTTCTACTTTGTCTAGTAGTAGGTTATGGTCTACCTTATCAAATGCCTTACTGAAGTCCAAGTATACTATATCGACAGCATTCTTCTGGTCCACTAATTTTGCCACTTTGTCAAAGAATGCAATAAGATTAGTCTGGCATGATCTGTTTTTGACAAACCCATGTTGGCTTTTGGCTATTACTTTGTTTGCTTCTAGGTGTTTGCTAATTCGTTGCTTGATTATCTTTTCCAGAATCTTTCCTGGTATTGAGGTCAGGCTGACAGGTCTATGGTTTCCTGGATCTGTTTTTTCCCTTTTTTTGAATGTTTGGCTTCTGCACATGTGCAGAGCAATTTTTGTTGTATTGCGCATATGCGCACAGCATGCATCAAGCACATGGGGCGCATTCCGGAGTGAACCGGCAGTAACGGCTGCCGGAACCCATGACTGGCTGCCACAATTTATAATAAAGGTCGATTTATTTTTCCAAAGTCCCCGAGGGCAGGACAAGAAACAACGGATGGAAACTAATCAAGGAGAGAAGCAACCTGGAATTAAGGAGAAATTTCCTAACAGTGAGGACAATGAACCAGTGGAACAGCTTGCCACCAGAGGTTGTGGGTGCTTCATCGCTGGAGGTTTCTAAGAAGAGACTGGACTGTCACTTGTTGAAGTTTGAAGTTTTGTTTTATTTATATGCCACCCTATTCCCTTTGCAGGGACTCAGGGCGGTGAACAACTCAAACGGGGAAGGGAACATACAATACAAAACACGCATTTAAAATAACCAACAACCATACCTGTCGAGAGGGGAAGAGGACTCATCAACCCCAGGCCTGCCGACACAGCCAGGTTTTAACAGCTTTTCGGAAGGCCGGGAGAGAGGTGAGGGTCCGAATCTCCGCGGGGAGTTCATTCCAAAGGGCTGGAGCTGCAACAGAGAAGGCCCTCCCCCGGGTCGTAGCCAGATGGCATTGGCTGGTAGACGGGATCTGGAGGAGGCCGACCCTGTGCGATCTAATGGGTCTTTGGGAGGCAATTGGCAGCAGGCGGTCTCTCAAGTACCCAAGTACTTGTCTGAAATGGGATAGGGATTGGGATGGCGAAGCGAGCCGTCACCCCAGCTCAGCTCTGCCATGCTGTCACGGCTCTTTCACTTAATAACCAAGAAAGAAACCACTCAACTCCATGCTTCAGAATTGAGTGTACTTTTACTGATTATAAACGACGAGAAGCGAAGCAAAGCTGGATCTGAGCAAAAGAGCGCGAAAGCAATAGATATCAATACATGATTCATTCCCCTCCCCTTGGTACCCCAGTCCACAGTCCAATCATATATCACCACAACTGTCAGGTGGGAAACATCTTCAAACATCATCATCAGGTTGGAATGCTGGACAGTTGGCCATGGCGGGAAACTCCCCTCCTTCCACATGCGCAAACGGATGGTGAGAACAACTCCCAATTAACAGTCCTCCTGTACAGATCATTTCCCCCACCCAAATACCATACTCTCCCTCCCCGTTTCAATGGCAGCCGAAAAGCAAGCAGCAAAAGAGAGGCTGACACTCTGTTTTGGGCCCAGGACTCTTCAACATCTTCATCAATGATTTGGATGAGGGAATAAATGGGGAACTCATCAAATTTGCAGATGATACCAAGCTGGCAGGAATAGCCTCCTCCCAACCAGCTGGTCTTCGGGGCTCTGCCATCATACATGGAAGCATGTGGGGATGCATGGGGACGGAGCACATGTGGAGGCGCATACACATGCACAGGGGCAAAGAATTGGGGCGCATGAATGGGGGCTGCACACACATTGCATTTTGGGGGTTCGGGCTCACGCATGCGCTTTGCACACTCAATCCAGAAAAGGTTAGCCATCACTGGTATAGGATCTCCTGCTTGAGCATGGGGCTGGACTAGAAGACCTCCAGGGCCCCTTCCAGCTCTATTCTGATTCTGATTTCAAGGGGTCAGGAAGATCTGGGGGTGCTATCAAGGGACTGGGGAGCCCCCGGCTTTTTCCTTGCCTCTTGCCTTCCCCAAGTGGTGATCTTTCTCCAACAGTGGGCGAGCGCATGAAACTCAATCATATATTGTCCGTTCAGCGGCTGCCATGGCAACCCAGCCAGAAATCAGCGGCAACGACAGGGAGAAAGAAACTCAACATGCTGCTCGGGAAAAGGCAGGAAAGGAAAGAGATCATGAAATAAAAATAATGGAGCAACAGAGTTGGAAGGGCCCTTGGAGGTCTTCTAGTCCAACCCCCTGCTCAGGCAGGAAATCCCATACCACTTCAGACAAGTGGCTGTCCAATCTCTTCTTTTTTTTATATATATATTTTCCCTTCCCAACTCCATCCAAACTGGGTTATGGTCCGAAAGGACCCTAGCCGCAATCTTTGTCTTCTTGACCCTAGAAAGCAAATCATTAGTGGTTAGTATAAAATCAATCCTTGAAAGGGATTGATGCCTGTCCGAGAAGAAAGTGAAGTCATATTCCTCTGCATTTCTTTCTCGCCAAATATCTCTCAATTCAAAGTCATCCATGATGTCAAAGAAAGGTTTGGGTAACTTTGCTCGCATCTTAGTATTTAGGCGGGAAGTCTTCTTATCTCTCTTAGTGTCTATCACTCCATTCCAGTCACCCAATAGTATACAGGAACTATAGTCCCACTGTACTAATTTAGCATGAAGATTTCTATAAAATCTATCTTGCTGTTGATTGGGAGCATAAATTCCCAAAAGTCCAATCTCTTCTTAAAAACCTCCAGTGTTGGAGCATCCACAACTTCTGGTGGCACATTATTCCACTGATTAATGTTCTCCCTGTTGGGGAATTTCTCCTTAATTCCAGGTTGTATCTCTTAGTTTCCATTTATTCAGCGGTGGGATTCAGCCGGTTTGGTCAAACCAGATGCTAATTTTGAATCCAGTTTGCCAAACCAGTTGTTGCAAGGACTGGCTGGCTCCTCCAGCACTAACCCTAACCCTCCCCTCCCCTCCCAGGAGTCTCCACATGGCCCGTTCATCATGCCACGTAAATACAGGGTCCGCGTTGAGACTCCGGGAAGACGAAAAATGGGGCTACCGGAAGTTCCGGAAGTCTGGAAACGGGCCCGTTTCCGGCTTCCGGAGAGCCTCCAGAACCTTGGGGGAGGCCGTCTTCACCCTCCTGGAGGCTCGAGAAAAGCTTCTGGTGCCTGGGGGATGGGGTGAAAAATGGGCCTCCTGGAAGTCCAGAAATGGGCCAGTTTCCTGCCTCCGGAGGCGCTCCGGAGCCCAGGGGAGGCTGTTTTCACCCTCCCAGAGGCTCAAAGAAAGCCCCTGGAGCTGGGGAGGGTGAAAACAATCCCCTGTGGGGAGGCTGAGTAGGCCACATCCCCCATGGCCACGCCCACCCAGCAAACAGGCGGAGAACTGGTTGCTAAAATATCCTCCGCATCAGGGACGTGCAGTCAGGGGAGGCAGGGGAGGCAGGGCCTCACCACTGTCATCATGAAAAGAAAAGAAAAATGTAAAAGGAAAAAGGCTGAGGTAGTTGCTGCCAGAGTCACCGTGGATGACTCTGCTTAGTGCTTAACTGTTTAAAAAAAGCCTCTTAAAAAGTGCCCTCTGCAGGAAGAGACGGGAGAACCACGTGCCTCATTTAGTCTGACTTTTATGATCACGCGAGCAGAGTTAAGCAAGGGTTAAAAGCCAAAACATTCCTTATGTAGATGAGGCACGTGGTTCTCTCGCCTCCTCCTGTAGAGGGCGTTTTTTTTAGAGGCTTTTTTTTAAACAGTTAAGCAGAGTCATCCATTGGGGACTCTGGCAGCAGCTAACCCAGCCTGACCTCAGCAGCTCTTGCCTTTTGCCTTTTACATTTTTACATTTTCATCACAGCAGGCAAGAGCAGAGTTGAAATCCTCTGTGAAACAGCTGGAAAAGGTAGGTGGGTCGGAGGGAGGGGGAGGAATTCAAAATTAATGTAATTTGTAAGTAATTTGTGTGTGTGTGTGTGTGTGTTTTATCCGCCTCTGCTGGCCCGTGGGCTGGCCCTTTTTTTATGTCGGACATAGCGGCAGGGTTTTTGGACATAGTGGCAGGGCGGCTTTTGCCTCTAGTGCCAGGGTGGCAAGGCGGCTTTGGTTCCATCCAGCATTGATTCTTTGAAGCTTTCCATAGCTCCTCTCTGCTTTTAAAGTCTTCCGTTGGTCTAAGGAAGTTTTTCCTCTATGGCGGACACAGCTTTTGGACGTCCAAAACCCCCGGCGCTGTGTCCGACATAGACGCGTCCCGCCTCTATGTCGGACATAGCGCCGGAGCGGCCAAAAGCCTCTTTCTTGACAGCGGCCAAAAGCCGCTTTCTTTCTTTCTGCCTCACCAGCCATAAACCTCAAACAAACCAACCCAGATTTATTGCAAAACTCCCCCAAATCAATAAAGAACGTTGAAATCAAAACTCAAAGGTCCAAAGGGAACCCAATGAAAATAAAGGCAGTTCTTGACTTGCGATGGTTTGTTTAGCGACCATTCGAAGTTACGACGGCAGTCAAAAAGTGACTTGCAGCCATTTTTCACACTTACCACCGTTGCAGCATCCCCTTGCTGACTTGATCAAAATTGAGACTTAAGATATCTGATTATAAATGTGTTAACAGCAGCCAGAATAGTATTTGCAAAAAATTGGAAAAATGAAACAATACCAAAACAGGAAGAAGTTATTCGGAAAATAATGGACTGTGCTGAAATGAGTAAATTGACATTTGAAATTAGAGAACAAGAGGACAAACAATTCTATAAGATATGGGATTTGTTTTATCAGTGGCTGGGGGAAAAAACTTGGAAATGAAAAATGTTTTACTCATGTTTTAACTGAAGGAGTTAAATGATAACACAATCATGCTGTGAAATAGATTAACAATGATGTAATGAAAAACTGATGCATCTATGAATTGAATACTTTAGAATTTTTTGCTTTAAAAAGGATAAGGATAACAACGATTTTATGTATACTTGATAGAGGATTGGTGATATAATGTATAACCTTAAGAACATATTACAATGATATCTTGTTGTTGATAAATAATTTTAATAAGGGAATAATTAAAAATTGGTATATATATATGTAGCGACTATTTAGAATATTTTGTTGAAAAATGAAGGAATGAGATTTCCGTTTGAAGGTATGAAGTACAAGGATAACAATGAATATAAGCATACTTGATAGTTGATTGGTGGAATTATATATAATGGAAAATAGTGATATATAAATATAAATGGTTGGTTAAAAAAAATCTTTTCTTTCACATGGGGATTATATAAAGGTATATTGATATCAAATAGACAACTAAGAATGTAAGGGAACTATGATTTATTGGAAAAAAAATAATACTAATCGTAATTGAACATATACTGTACAATGAAAGTGAGGCATTTAGTTATATTAGATGAAAAATCTGTGATGGTAAATGTTATTTGAGAATATGGATGTTAAAACACCTGTAACCAAGCGACATGCTGTATGTGATGATGCTTTTTTTAATGTATGTGTTGTCTATGTAATAAAAATAAAAAATTATTAAAAAAAATTGAGACGCTTGGCACCTGTCTCATATTTATGACGGTTGCAGTGTGCTGGGGTCATGTGATCCCCTTTTGCGACATTTTGACAACAGGGAATCTGAATTCGCTTAACAGTGGTGTTCCTACCCTAAGAACTGCAGTGATTCACTTAACAACCAGGGTGGGAAAGGTCATAAAACGTGGGGAAAATCACTTAATAAGTGTCTCACTTAGCAACAAAAATTCTGGGCTCCATTGTGGAAGAGGACTATCTACCTATTCTGACCTATGCTTACCAAAAGCACGAAGCCAACTCCTCATCCCGATAAAACTCCTTTTATTTAGTTTAAAGGGAATTCTTCTCCAGCGAAGTCCTGGCCAACAGTCTTTCAACAGATTTTACAACTACAGGCCTTGATCAGGCTTGGAGAGCAGCCAGGCCGATATCTTCCAAACACCACTCTGTAGCAGACAATATTTGGCAAGAAGTCAGGAACAGATCTTCACCCTAAGGAATTGAACTGGTTGCCTCCTGCAAACTCCACTCCGCTTTCGCTCCCCTTTTATTCCCTATGGGAGGGGCCATTCACTGTCCACCTGTGGCCTTACTCCTGAGTTGACCCTTGTTCCTTAGCTGTTCCCTTCGTCTGGCAGCTCTGTGCATGCACACACTGGGAACAGGCTCCAGCTGTTCTTCTGCCTCACTGATCTCCGACTCCGAAGGCAGCTGATAACTGGCATACGGCCCTGGCCCCCTCTCTGCCTCCGACACAGAGCCCTCATCAGAGCCTTCCCCGGACTCCAGGACTGGCCCATCTTCCTCCCCAACCTCCTCACTGTCCGAGTCTGCTGTCAGCTCTGCTGGCTGCTGGCAGGCCACAACACTACCATATATTCATTATAAGTGGAGCGTGTTGAGAGAGCCTGGAGGGTGGGGGTAAGCTAAGCTCCGTTCCCTTTGGGGAAATGAAAAATTGTAGGGATAAGACTGTTTGTGTCACGCACTAAATCTTGCGTACCACCGTTGACTTATCTCTTTCAGCTCCTCTCCACACCGGAAGGGTAAGTGATTTATTCAATCCGTCACGGCTATTTTTCGTCATGCCCATCTGAGACGACAACCTGAAACGGCGGTGATTTTTTTTTTTTTTATGGCTGTTGTGGAAAACAGGTGTTTGTGTAAGAACAGCATACGGGTCGGCAACAACGCCGGTGTTTGCCATGGGGAAAAACCCCGGCCTCTCTGCTCCTTACGTTCTGATGGAGATGGGACTTTTAGGAAACCCCGCTCTGTCCTGGCACACCCTCCCCCTCTCTTGCCAGCCAAGGAACGAGGGAATGTCTCTAAAACATTGTAAATGTCACATATTTTGGCTCTTGGTGCAGCTGGTACCATTAGAGGGCAAATGGTTTGGTGCTGGCATTGTAACATGTCTGTTTTTGGCATTACTTAGGTGGTGAACTGCTGCAATTTATTTCCTCCTTTCTTTCTTTCTTTCTTTTTTTCTTTCTCTTTCTTTCTTTTTTCTTTCTCTCTTTTTTCTTTCTTTCTCTCTTTCTTTCTTTCTCTCTCTCTCTCTTTCTTTCTTTCTTTCTCTTTCTTTCTTTCTTTCTTTCTCTCTTTCTTTCTTTCTCTCCTTCTTTCTTTCTTTCTCTTTCTCTCTTTTTCTTTCTTTTTCTCTCTCTCTCTTTCTTCCCTCCCCCCCTACCTTTTCTTTTTCTTCTTCTCCCTCCCACTCTCCCTCCCTCCCTCCCTCCCTCCCTCCCTCCTTCCTTCCTTCCTTCCTTCCTTCCTATCTAACTCCCTCCCTCGTTCTGGTCTCTTCTCTTCTGATTGTCTATCTGATCTGCTTATGGCGTCTCCATCATCATTGCCACTCAAAGCAGCATATCCAATATAATTAATTAATTAAGATAGATAGACAAACAGACAGACAGACAGACCAAGAGGTAGATACATAGATAGATACTGTGTTTTCCCCAAAATAAGACAGATTCTTATTTTCTTTTGATCCCCGAAATAAGCGCTTGGCCTTATTTTCAGGGAGGTCTTATTATTTTTGAGGGGCAGGAGGAGGTGGAGAGCATGGTCACCTCATTGGCTGCTGCTGTGTTGCAATATTTTCAGGGAGGGCTTATTTTAGCGCATGCACTCAAAAGCCCAATTGGGGTTATTATCTGGGGAGGTCTTATTTTCAGGGAATTAGGGTATTTAGTAATAGATAATAGATATATAAATAGATGATATACACATAATGGATAATAGAGAAATAAATGGATGGTGGATGGATGGAGAAAGAGATAAACAGACAATAGTAGACATATAGAAAGAGATAGAGGACAGGATGATAAATAAGAGAAATAGGTAGATAAATAAATAGATGATACATAGATGATAAATAGAGAGATAATTAGATAGATTAGATGGATGGATGGATGGATGGACAGATGGACAGATGGACTAGATAGATGATAGAAAGTTCGATAGATAAATAGATAGCCAGACAAAGGAAAAAAGAGATGGCATAAAAGGTAAAATTGCCTCCAAGTCAAGCTGGTGACTTTTAAACATTGCCATGCAGTTTCCTTGACAACAGCATTAAGTGCCTCTCCATTCCCTTCTTCTGGGATGTTTATTCTACTTTTCAACTCCCGCTTCCAGCCCCAGGATCACCTGGTGATCTCCCACCCGTCTGCTAAGCAGGGGCAAGGTTAAGCCAAGGCAGGGTTTCAACCACCTGATCAAGACTTCAATCTCACCCCTTTGATGGCAAAAGAATTTTTGTGTTGTTGTGCTAGTCAGTCTTTCTCAACCTTGGAGACTTGAAGTCCTGTGGACTTCAAGTCTCCAAGGTTGAGAAACACTGTGCTAGATTTTAAGGTTAATGCTGGAATGGAGACGTTTTGACTTATTGGCAACTGCCCACCAGGCTTAAAGAGTAGATGTTTAAAGTGTCTGTGTTTCTCAACTTTGGCCACTTGAAGAAGTGTGGACTTCAACTCCCAGAATTCCCCAGCCAGCACAATCCACTGAGTTTTGCTAGAGACCCAATTTAGCCATGAAAACTGGCTGGCTGACTTTAGGCAAATCACTAGGAGATGGTGAGCTTTAGTCCCACTTTAGGCATGAAAGCCATCTGGGTGTCTTTGAGCCAAGCACCAGGAGATAGTGAGTTCTAGTCCTGCCTTAAGCATCAAAGCCGATTGAGTGACTTTGGACCTATCACCAGGAGATGGTGAGTTCTAGTCCCGCCTTAGACATGAAAGCCATCTGGGCCAATCACCAGGAGATGGTGAGTTCTAGTCCTGCCTCAAGTATCAAAGCTGATTGAGTGACTTTGGACCAATCACCAGGAGATGGTGAGTTCTAGTCCTGCCTTAAGTATCAAAACCGATTGAGTGACTTTGGACCAATCACCAGGAGATGGTGAGTTCTAGTCCCGCCTTAGGCATGAAAGCCATCTGGGCCAATCACCAGGAGATGGTGAGTTCTAGTCCCGCCTTAAGTATCAAAACCGATTGAGTGACTTTGGACCAATCACCAGGAGATGGTGAGTTCTAGTCCCGCCTTAGGCATGAAAGCCATCTGGGCCAATCACCAGGAGATGGTGAGTTCTAGTCCCGCCTTAAGTATCAAAACCGATTGAGTGACTTTGGACCAATCACCAGGAGATGGTGAGTTTTAGTCCCGCCTTAGGCATGAAAGCCATCTGGGTGTTTTGGGCCAATCCCTTTGCCCAACCCACCTCAAAAGATTGTCTTTGTGGGGAAAATAGGAGGGAAAAAATGTGTGTGTGTGTGTGTGTGTTTGTGCGTGCGTGTGTGTGTGTTCCAGCATAACTCTGGAACACCTCGAGCAATTTCAACCCCTCGGGGTGGGTGTTCTGCTAAGATACAGCCTGTTGTGCCTTAAACTGACTTCTACTGTACTGCCGTAAAATGGCTTCTACTGTATAGTGCAGTGGAGTTGCCATGGTAACGGCTTCACAGTACTCCACAAGGGGGCTCCCTTTGGTAAGGGGGAAAATCCAACATTAGAAATTACATTTGGTCCGGACTTTTTCCCTCTATAAATAATTACCCAGGCAACACCGGGTTATCGGCTAGTAAATTAATAAAAAACAACCTGTTTCTGTTTCATGAGATCGCAGCTCGCTTGGTGTTTTCCTCCAGTTCTAGTTTGTGTTTGTCCCTGAATCCTGAGAGATTTTTAAACATTGGCCTTAAAACAGGAGGCTTAAAAATTCTTTTACCCGTTTCAGGCTACTGCCGAAGACACTTGTAATAGAACTATGGCCCTAAGAAGATTATAATCAACTTTATCTTCCAATCCTCCAGCACTTTAATCTTTGCAAATTCCACTCTGAGTCCTAAGCACCTTCAGATTTATGAGCCAAGCAGAGTTCAGCTAGCTATTGGCATTTTGCATCCCCTAAACGGCCCAGTGGAGACTTTGGCCTTGGAAATGATTTTTTTTTCCTTTTTTAAAAAAAGCTCAAAATCTATCTCAGCCTTGCAAACACTACCAGGATCCCTCCGTCAAAGACAGGTGCGGCATAAGATTTCCATGAATGGGTTAATTCGCAGATGATTGCTACCCAACAATATTATGATTAATTTCGCCTTTGCCATCCCGGATTAAGAGATGGTAGTAGATGCTATTCCTCTTCCTCTTTTTCGTCTTGAAAAATAAATCTCCCGACAGTAGAAATAAAGGAGAGAGAAAGATTATGATATTTTCCCCTGATCTGCTACTTTGAAGGACATGCTATATCTGGGAAGGAAGTTGAAAATTAAGGAGGAGGAGGGGGAAGATGGTCCGGAGAAGGAAGGAAAAAGAGGGGGAGAAGTAAGAAGAGAATGGTGGGGAGGAGGAGAAGTAGAACAATGGATAAGTGAAGAGTGAAGAGAAGAGTGAAGGGAGAAGGAGAAAGAGGAGAGAAAGGAGGAGGAGGTGGAAAGAAGGATGGGGTTAAGGAGAGAAGAAGAGAAGAAGGAGAAGGAGGAGGACAAGGAGGAGAAGGAAAAGCCAAAAGGAGAAAGGGAAGGAGAAGGGAGAGGAGGAGGAGGAGGAAAAGGAGGGGAGGAGGAGAGGAGGAGAAGAAGAAGAAGGAGAGAAGAAGGAGGAGGAGAAGAAGGAAAAGGAAAAAGGAGAAGGAAGGAGAATAGAAAAGGAGGAGGAAAGGGACAGAGAAGAGAAGAAGAGAAGAAGGAGAAGGAGGAAGAGGAGAAGGAGGAAGAGGAGAAGGAGAACAAGAAGGAAAAGGGAGAAATGGAAGAAGAAGAAAGGAGGACGCGAAGGAGGAAAAGGATGAGAGGATGAGAGAAGAAGAAAAGGAGAAGGAAGAAGGAGAGGAAGTGGGGAGTAGTGGTAGAACAATGGATGAGGGAAGGGAGAAGAAGGAAGGGAGAAGGAGAAAGGTGTGAAAGGACTAGGAGGAAAAAAATGATGGGGAGAAGATGGAGAAGGTTAAGGAGGAGGAGTGAAGAAGAGAAGGAGGAGGGGGAGGAAGAGAAGAACTATGTGGAGGAGGAAGAGAAGAAGGAAAACTATGGACAGGGGAACAGAGAAGAGGGAAGGGAGAAGGAGAAGGAAAAGGAGAAAGAGGAGAAGAAAGAGAAAAATGATTCGAGGGAGGAGAGGAGAAGAGAAGGAGGAGGGGAGGAAGAGGAGAAAGATGGGGAGGAGGAGGAGGAGGAGAAGGGGGACAATGAATGGGGAAAGGGGAAGAGGGAAGGGAGAAGGAGAAAGGAAAAAGGGAAGAAGGGGAGGAAGACGATGGAGAGAAGATGAAGGAGAAAGTAAAGCGGGAGGAGGAGGATTAGAGAAGGAGGAGGGGGAGGAAGAGGAAGAGAATAATTATGTGGAGGAGGAAGAGAAGAAGGAGAACTATGGACAGGGGAACAGAGAAGAGGGAAGGGAGAAGGAGAAAGAGGAGGAAACTGATGGAGAGAAGATGACGGAGAAGTTAAAGGAGGAGAAGTAACAATGGGGAGGAGGAGAAGGAGAACTAGAACTATGGATAGGGGAACAAGAAGAGAAGGAGGGGGAGGAAAAGGAGAAAGATGGAGAGGAGGAGAAGAAGGAGAACAATGGATGGGGAAAGGGGAAGAGGGAAGGGAGAAGGAGAAGAAGGATTCAGGAGGAGGAGGAGAAGGAGGGGGAGGAGAAGGTTGGAGCGGAGGAAGAAGCGGAGGAGGTCACTAAATAAATAGTCAGAAGTTGAGGACTCCCTGTAAACATCCCAAAAAGGAAAAAGAAGATCCTAGTTCAGCTCCATCCGTTTTTTAATTTTTAGGAAGTTTCCCCCTTTTTCTCCTCATATGGAAGAAGAAGGTGCTTTTCCTCACTTCAGGAGAAATTTTGACAGGTGAGGATGGGACCAAAATAATAATAATAATAATAATAATAACCTTTTTCTCCAGGTTCCTCTGGTTTGAGAGCTAGTGAATGTTTCCCTTGATAAAAAAAAAATGGTGGCAAAGGAGCCAACACTTTGGTAGTGGTGTTTCCCCCCTCCCCCCCCGCTCCCTCTGAATGGGATGTCAATCAGCTGATCGCCGGAGCTACCGGTTTGCCTGAACCAGTCCAATCTGGCTGAATCCCATCCCTGATTGAAATAAAGCCGAATGAAGAACTGGAGGGAATCTCTTGAGACGAAGCCACCGTCAGGGTTCCAAACAGCATCCAAAATTAAATCAGAGTCCAAGGCAAAGGATTCCTCAAAGTTCCAATTTATTAAGAGAGCCACGAAGACACATCTGGGAAAACCCAAATCTGAAAGCTTCCCGGTTTCCCCCACCCAGTTGAAAGTTCAAGATCTTGCCCCCACACCCACAAGTCCATCCCATGGTCCAATCTCCCACTGCCACGCTGGCAGCTTCCACCCATCCAGTTCCGGTCAGGTGCAGATGTGCAGAGACAAAGGATGACCTTGGTTTTCTAGAAAGAATGTTGTTATGGCTACATATCCTCTAACTCCATACAATCCCATTTACCCACAATAGAAGATGCATAGTGGAATAATAGAAAGTGTGGCAGGCCAAAGATCCAAAAGAAAAGATGGCTGCAGGCCTGACAGCCACGTCCTCACGCACAAACATACAACACATCTGTGTGCCCTCCTCCTCATTCTCTCCCCCTTCCCTTTAATGCTAATCTCTTGGGTCCCGCCCAACGTTTTTCCTACCTGGCAACTCTACACCAAAATTCCCAGCTTTCTGTGCTTGAAATCCATAATCTTCTTTCTAGGGCAGATGACAAATTAACCTTCAATTAGCCATGGCCTAATCTCGGTCTGCTTGACTTGTTTCCCTGACGGGCCACGCAGCCCACTTGATTTCTGGTTTCCTTAGCAATGGCAGCCCGCGTTTTCCAGCCTGCTTTCTTTTCGAAAGAGAGGTTAGGCTAAAATGGAAAAGAAAAGAAATGCAGGTTTTAAAAACAGCCATTTCAGGTTTTTTGTCCTCGACTTACGACCACAGCGGAGGCCTGCAATTTCCGTGGCTAAATGAAACATTTGTGAAGTGAGCTCCGCCCCGTTTTACGACCTTTCTTGCCGAACGTTGTTAACGGAAGCCCTGCGGTTGCTATATTAGTAACACTACAGGGAGTTCTCAATAGTTTGTTTAGTGACTGTTGAAAGTTACAACGGCATGGAGAAATGTGACTTAGGGCCTATTTTTCATAGTTATGACCTTGGCACGCGATCCAAATTCACATGTTTGGCAACTGGTTCATACTTACGACGATTGCCGTGTCCCGGGGTCATGTCATCATCTTTTACAACCTCCTAATGAGCAAAATCAATGGGGAGCCCAGATTCACTTAACAACCGTGTTTCTAATTTAACAACTGCAGTGATTCACTTAACAACTGCAGCAAGAAAAATTATAAAATGGGGCAGAATCCACTTAACAAATGTCTCACTTAACAACTGTGGTCGTAAGTCAAGGAATACCCATATTGTTCAGTGAATCTGGCTTTTCCATGTGGACTTTCCTTGTCAGAAGGTCACCAAAGGGGATCGCTTGGCGACACCACAACCGTCATAAAAATGAGTCAGTTGCATTGGAATGGTCGTAAGTCTGAAAAACAGTCATAAGTTGATTTTTGCAGTGCCGGTGTAACTTTGAACGGTCACTAAATGAACTGTTGTAAGTCGAGGACTGCAGTTATGCTTGCCTTTCGGTTTCTCAAAGCCTCTGTGGCTGGAGCTGATCTGGAGCGGCAAATTGCGGGTGATTTTAACGTCTTTTCGTGATTTTCCATTCTCTCTCTCTGCTTTTTTCCTGGCTGTAAAAAAAAATCTCTTTTTTTTAAAAAAAATATCCAAAATGCATCCTTGTTCTTCTATGTGTCGACAGTGTGATTCACTCGGGCGCCTATTAAAATAGCATCTCGGCCTAATGAACCGGAGAGGCAAAGAAACGTGTCATCAAATTTGCTTTAGAGATGAAAAAAACCATGTTTGAGGGGTGCAAAAAAATTTTTTTGTACCCTTTTCACAACCAGACTGTTGAAAGAATTTGGGGAGGGGGGGAGGGGGGTCATACAGAGCGGAGAGGAAGCCACAAAGAAGGATCCCGACTAATTAATTTTTAAAAAAAGA
The DNA here is from genome assembly GCF_009769535.1 of Thamnophis elegans. NCBI lineage: Eukaryota > Metazoa > Chordata > Lepidosauria > Squamata > Natricidae > Thamnophis > Thamnophis elegans. The sequence goes on along the minus strand of NC_045541.1, from coordinate 177,844,263 downwards.
GAATAATTGGATCCTCTAACTCAACCTGGGAGATAAAACCGGGGCCATGATATGGCACGCCAGCCGATCCAGCCAGTGGTGGGGTTCCGTATCCCGTCGCAACCGGTACGCTGCTCAGTGGAGCATCGCGCAGGCGCCGTATGCTCCATGTCTGTGCGCAAATGCCCCGGTTGGCTCAAATAGAGCTAAGGAGGCAGGTGGGCCCTCCGAAGCACCATACCAGAACCGTGCCTGCTGGTCCCATTAGGCACCGGTACGCCGGTACCAGGGCGTACTGGCTGAAACCCATCACTGGCCCCAGCCCAATAACAATAGCAATAGCAGTTAGACTTATATACCACTTCATAGGGCTTTCAGCCCTCTCTAAGCGGTTTACAGAGTCAGCATATCGCCCCCACAGTCTGGGTCCTCATTTCACCCACCTCGGAAGGATGGAAGGCTGAGTCAACCCTGAGCCGGTGAGATTAGAACCGCTGAACTGCAGATAACAGTCAGCTGAAGTGGCCTGCAGTACTGCACCCTAATCACTGCACCACCTCGGCTCAGTTCCACTACGTATGCACATGTAGGTGCGCGTCCCGCCGGCCTCCTGCAAACACCATGAGCAACCAAGGAGAGCAAGCATAGCAGCAGTGGGAGCTGGCCATGCCCACTATCACCACGCCACCTGCACCCCCTGAAGTCAACCACAATGGGTCCCTCGTTGAAATTGAGTTTGACACCCCTGGACTAACAGACGACCTGAGTGCTCCATGTGTTGCTCTCAAACTTACAAAGTATGACGCAAAGTTAGAAAAATTATCAGCGTGCATAGAACAGCAAAAGTCACGTTAATCAAAAGCGTTAATGGACAAAAATTTGGAAATGGGTGCAAGAAATTACAGGAGAACAGATAAAATACAAACCCGAAATCTTTCTACTGGGAATAATCAAAGGGAAATATACAAAGAAAATTAAGTACATATTAAGACATCTGCTAACCACAGCTAGAATAGCATTTGCCCAATGCTGGAAACAAAATAATACCCCCTCGGACGAATTAGTGATTGAAAAAATCTTTGGATTGTGCAGAGATGGACAAATTAACCCTGAAATTAAAAGATAAAGAAGAGTCGGAATATTATGAAATTTGGAACAATTGGTACAAACGGCTGCAAGACAAGAATAAAATTAATTAAGCCAAAAAACAATATATATAAATATAGATAGAACTGTGTATAAAGGTGTGTAAATATAGAAGCGAAATATTATATACATGTACAGGTATGATGACATAACAATGTTGATATAATGACTGTAAGGTGTTGTAGAAGGGAAAAAATAATTTAAAAAAATCTGCTAGAAATAGAAACAAAAGCATTAATCACGTAAGGGTTGTTTTTCTCAACTCAAACATCATTATTTGGGTTAAATTGCCATGTTGGCACGCCCGAGATAAATAAGTGGGTTTTGGGTTGCCGTTTGGGCACTAAAAGGCCTCTAAAAGGTTTGCCATCATGGATATCGAGTAACAAGAGTTGGAAGGGACCTTGGAGGTCTTCTAGTCCAGCCCTCTGCTCAAGCAGAACACCCTATCCCATTCCAGACAAACGGCTGTCCATTTCTTCTTGAAAACTTTTAGTGATGGAGCATCTACAACTTCTGGTGGCAGATTGTTCCGCTGGTCAATTGTTTTCTAACAGGAAAGATTCTCAACTTTTAAGATGGGTGGACCTCAACCCCCCAGAATTCCCCAGTCACGTGACTCCCTTTCTGAGATCATGTGATGACAAAAGGCAATCACATAACCCCAAAGCTGCTCAACTGTCATAAGTACATGCCAGTTGCCAAGCAGGTGGATTTTGATCACGGGACCGTGGGGATGCTGCCGTGGTTGTAAGTGTGAAAAATCGTCATAAGTCACTTCACCGTTGTCATCTTCAAACAGCCACTAAATGAATGGTTGTAAGTTGAGGACTTACTTGTACAGGTAGTCCTCGTGTTACGAACCACAAGTGAGCCCAAGATTTAGGTTGCTAAGTGAGTTTTACGACTTTCCTTGCCACGGGTGTGACGTGAATCATGGCATTTATTAAATTAGGAGCACGGTTGCTAAGTGGATCTGGCTTCCCCCATTGACTTCACAAAAGAGGATCGCGTGACCCCGGGGCATTGTGACCGTCATAACTATGAACCACTTGCCGAGCATCTGAATTTCGCCGCAGTGGCTGTAAGTGTGAAAAGAGGCTATAGTTCTCTTTTTTCAATGCCGCTGTAACTTTGAACCATCACTAAATGAACTGTTGTAAGTCCAGGATTACCTGTCATTCAATTTCAACTTAGGGATGATTCTTATGGACGCTGCCTGCCCCAAATTCAACCCTTTGGGGATTTATTTTCAACTCGAGTCCCTTAAACTCTACACCCTAGTTTATAACTTCATAAACCCAGTTTAATCACCCCTGAGATTTAATTCCCAGGAAGTCTCAATTCGAATAAAAGTCTCCCACATTTTTTTTTGCCGTATCTCGGCTACGTTTGATGCATCTTCTTGGGCCCCCTTGCATTGTCCTATAAACCACTGGAAGGCACCCGGCTGAATAATTTATTACGTTTTTATTTTGAAAAGCTTTTTAATATTTCATAACGGTTGTAATGAGCCAGTGGTCTGTTTTGGTTAGAATGTTTATGTGCCGTTAAATCGAGCAGCAAAGAAGAACAAGATACTTTAATTTAATAGGGTGGCCCCGAGAAAGGGGTGGGGGAAAGAAGATAAGTCTTGTGTAATAAATTTTTAAAGAAATCATTGCAGCTAACAGCTAAGACGCAATCTGAAATAGGCCAGATGTTTGAGATGATAGATTTGGCCTCTGGCTGTGTCAGCTGGTGCTGGAGGGAGTTGAAGTCCAAACCAGCTAAAGGCAACGTCCGGCTATTCCAGGAAAATAATGCTAACAATTATTATTATTTAGTTAATCTTTGGTGAGATTCACAGCCTTTGGGGCTAGTTGGTAGCTCAACAGCTCGAGTCCTAACCAAGGACCTAGGAACCGTTAAGGTAACGTCGGAGAATATAAGCTGTTCCAAGTAGGGTGGTTTTTTGTAGAATCAGAATGTTGAAGTCTGATAAATTTAGAATTTCCAAATAGCGAGGTAGCCCTTTGGGTATTGCTCCAAGGGCTCCAATTACAATCCAGACAACACACGATTTCTTTTTCCACAGTTGCTCAACTTCAATTTGCAAGTCCGGTACTTTGTGATTTTTTTTCTTGCTGCTTATCTTCAATTCACGCATCACCAGCTATTGCAATGTCAATAAACCATACTTTTTTTCTTTTCAACTATTGTTATGTCAGGTGTGTTGTAGGCACAAAATTGGAAAAACGAAGCTATGAATGGCCAATACTTGAAAAGTTTTGAAGGCAAAGCTGACCAAAAACTAACTTGGAACTGATTAAGATCAGGAGCACTGAAAAAAAGAAACAGGAGGCTTTATTTTGGCAGCTCAAGAACAAGCCTTAGCCTCAAACTGCATGAAGGCAAAAATTCAACATGTTATCACCAACAGCAAATGTCGCCTCTGTAATGAGAAAGACGAGACAGTCGACCACTTGATCAGTGGGTGCAGCAAAATTTCACAAACTGACTACCTACAACGCCATGACCGCGTTGCTAAGATCATTCACTGGAAATTGTGCCAAAAGTTTGGATTTGAGTACAGCAAAAACCACTGGGAACGTCAGGTTGAGAAGATTTTAGAGAATGAGAAAGTCAAGATCTTGTGGGACTTCAGAATCCAGACTGACAGGCACTTGGCCCACAACACACCTGACACAACTATAGTTGAAAAGAAAAAAATATGGTTCATTGACATTGCAGTACCTGGAGATGCACGAATTGAAGACAAACGGCAAGAAAAAATCACAAAGTACTGGGACTTGCAAATTGAAGTTGAGCGACTGTGGAAAAAGAAATCGAGTGTTGTCCCGATTGTAATTGGAGCCCTTGGAGCAATACCTAAAGGGCTACCTCACTATTTGGAAATTTTAAATTTATCAGACTTGAATATTTTGACTCTACAAAAAACCGCCCTACTTGGAACAGCTTATATCCTCCCACGTTACCTTAACAGTTCCTAGGTCCTTGGTTAGGGTTCGAGCTGTTGAGCTACCAATCACCCCCAAAAGCTGTGATCTCACCAAAGATTAACTACATAATAATAATAATGATGATGAGACATGACCAAGTGGCTAAATTAAAAAAGAAATGAAAGGCTGGGGGAAGGAGGAGGAGGAGGAAAAGGAAGAGGAGGAGATGGAAGAGAAAAAAAGAAATGAAAGAGAGGGAGAAGGCGGAGGAGGAGAAGGAAGAGGAGGAGATGGAAGGAAAAAGAAAGAAATGGAAAGCAGGGGGACGGAGAAGGCAGAAGAGGAGAAGGAAGAGGAGGAGATGGAAGGAAAAAGAAAGAAATGGAAAGCAGGGGGAAGGAGAAGGAAGAAGAGGAGAAGGAAGAGAAAAAAAGAAATGAAAGGCTAGGACGTGGAGGAAGAGAAGGAAGATGAGGAGGAGAAAAGAAAGGCAGGGATGGGGAGGAGGAGAAGGAAGAGGAGGAGGAGGAGGAGGAGAAAAGAAACAAGGCATTAAGGAGGAGGAGGAGAAGGAGAGGACAAGGAAGAGGAGGAAAGAAATGAAAGGCAGGGAATAAAAGGATGGAGATCTAACTGAATCTTGGTTTATAGTGAGGCCATTCATTCTTTCTCTCCTCCACTTCATCTGTGGCCTTTGCCTCCCTCGGATCGATTCCGACATCCGGATATTGGCTTTTTCATTTGGAGTTTGACAGCTGCCTCTTTGTCAGTTAGGGTGGAGAAAAACGGAAAACGGTGGCGGGAACATCTGCATACAGGTAGTCCTCAAATTACAACAGCACTGAAAAAAAGGGACTGACAAACGGTCCTCACACTTACAACCGTCACAGCCTCCCCCACGGTCATGTGATGCCAATTGAAAGGCTTCACAACCGGCAGTGTATTTATGCCGGTTGCATTTTGCTATCTCCCACCTGGCTTCTGACAAACAAGGTGAATGGGGGAAGGCAGATTTGTTTAACGACTATGTGAATCGCTTAACGACTGCCATGATTTGCTTAGCCATCATGACAAAAAAAAGGTTGTAAAATCAGGCATTGAACAAGCACCAGCTCAGTTTAGCAATGGGAATTCTGCTCCTAATTGGGGTTGTAAGTTGACAACCACTTATACGATAAAAAGGAGAGGAGAGGAGAGAGGGAAGGGAGAAGGGAGGAGGAGAAAGAAGGAAGAGATTTGATAGGGAAGGAAGAAAAGAACAAAGGAAGGGAGAGAAGGAGGAAACACGGAAGATAGTTGATGGAGAAGTAAGTAAGTAAGTAAGTAAGGAAGTAAGGAAGGAAGGAAGGAAGGAAGGAAGAGGAAGATATTTGATGGAGAAGGAAGGAAGGAAGGAAGGAAGGAAGGAAGAAGGGAAGGAAGAGGACGATATTTGATGGAGAAGGAAGGAAGGAAGAGGAAGGGAGGGAGGGAAGATATTTGATGGAGAAGTAAGGAAGGAAGAAGGGAAGGAAGAGGAAGATATTTGATGGAGAAGGAAGGAAGGAAGAAGGGAAGGAAGAGGATGATATTTGATGGAGAAGGAAGGAAGGAAGGGAGAGGGAGGGAGGGAAGATATTTGATGGAGAAGTAAGGAAGGAAGAAGGGAAGGAAGAGGAAGATATTTGATGGAGAAGGAAGGAAGGAAGAAGGGGAGGGAGGGAAGATATTTGATGGAGAAGGAAGGAAGGAAGGGAGAGGGAGGGAGGGAAGATATTTGATGGAGAAGGAAGGAAGGAAGAAGGGAAGGAAGAGGAAGATATTTGATGGAGAAGGAAGGAAGGAAGGAAGGGAGAGGGAGGGAGGGAAGATTGGATGGAGAAGTAAGGAAGGAAGAAGGGAAGGAAGAGGAAGATATTTGATGGAGAAGGAAGGAAAGAAGAGGAAGGGAGGGAGGGAAGATATTTGATGGAGAAGTAAATAAAGAATGAAGGAAGGAAGGAGAAATTTGATGGAAAAGTTAGTAAGTAAGTAATGAAGGAAGGAAGATAGAGAAGGAAGATATTTGATGGAGAAAGAAGGAAGGGAGAGAGGGAGGGAGGAAGCAAGGAAGATATTTGATGGAGAAGTAAGCAAAGATGTAAGGAAGGAAGGGAGATGGAGGAAGGGAGAGAGGGAAGGAAGATATTTGATGGAGAAGTAAGTAAAGAAGGAAGGAAGAGAGATGGAGGAAAGGAGAGAGGGAAGGAAGATATTTGATGGAGAAGTAAGTAAAGAAGGAAGGAAGGAAGGAAGGAAGAGGGAGGGAGAGAGGGAAGGAAGATATTTGATGGGAAAGGAAGGAAGATATTTGGTGGAAAAGTTAATAAGTGAGTAAGTCAGTCAGTCAGTAATGAAGGAAGGAAGGAAGGAAAGAAGGAAGTTGTTCTCCTAATTACTGGAGCTGCAGGAGGTTAGTCCTCAGTGAGAGTTGATGGTGACATTAGAGAGGGAAGTCGTTGCCTCGAAGCCAAAATTGTCCACATGTTTAGGGGAAGTCCACATCTGGGCAATGGAAGCAAAGGCCCGGGAGGCCAACGATAAGGACAATGCGATGGAGTCCTTTAAATGCTAAGACAAAAGTTCTCCTACTTGACCTTCAGTCAAAGGATGGCCTTAAGAACCCAATTTTAACAAGCAACAGAATGTTAGAAAAAGTGTGAAGTTCAAGGGCCATCTTGAATTTTTTGACCTACCACCCATGGACCTATTAGGTAGTCCTCGACATACGACCACCGTTGAGCCCAACATTTCTGTTTGCTAAGTGAAACATGTGTTAAGTGAGTTTTCCCCCATTTTATGACCTTCCTTGCCACTGTCGTTAAGGGAATCACTGCCGTAGTGGTTAAGTTAATCACACGGTTGTTAAGTGAGTTTGGCCTCCCCCATGGACTTTGCTGCTTGCAAAAGGGGGATCCCATGACCCCCCTCAACTGTCATAAATAGGAGTCAATTTCTAAGCATCTGAATTTTGACCCTGTGACCCTGGGGATGGCGCAATGGGCATTAAGGGTGAAAACGGGTCCTAAGTCCCGTCTCGCAGTGCCGTTGTCCCTTCGAACGGTCTCAAAACAAATGGTTGTAAGTCAAGGACTACCTGAACGGTGGAGAGAAACCTCACTTCTCCTTTGCAGAAAAAACACACACACACATCTCCAGATTTTTAAGTGTCAAAGAGTCCGTCAAAATGAACGAAGAAAAAAAACAAGAGAAAAGAAATATTCAGGCCGAGCCTTATCCAGAATCGGGCGAAGGGATTTGCAGATTGCAGAAAAGCGGGCTCTGTTGTGATGCCCCCTTGGGAAGTGGTGCTAAAACCCAACAAAAGATGAAAATGAGACACAAGGAGGGGAGCAGCCGCACCGAACTGGCAGATCAATTCTCCAGGGTGTGTTTGGCATCGGAGTCGGACAGGATGTGTCACTCACCCTGATTGATAGGCAAGCTGCCACTGGAAAAACATGGCTAAATTAGACTAAATGGGTGCTGATTCCTTAATTAATTTGCACGGGCGGAGAGCTGCCACAGCCCCTGGGGTGGGGTGAACCACTGAGGCAGGCCAGAGGCTGGAACACCACAACCAGGAGGAGGAGGAGGAGAGGGGGGAAGGGAGAAGCAAGGAGCATCTTGTTGTGGGGGGTGGGAGCAAGCAGGGTGGGGGCAGTGTTTAAAGGCACCTCTTGGTCCCAGAAGGATGAAGGCCTTGAGATGCTGCTTGGGAGAAGAGAGAGGGAGAGGGAGAGGGAGAGGGAGAGTGAGAGGGAGATTGAGATTGAGAGGGAGAGAGAGAGAGAGAGAGAGAGAGGGAGAGAGAGAAAGAAACACACATACACAGAGAAGACAGGCAAAGGAAAGAAGCGAGAGACAGAGAAAGAGAGACAGAGAGGATAGAGAGAGACAGAGAGACAGAGAAAGGAGAGAGATAGAGAGAGACAGAGAAAGAAAGAGAGAGAGAGAGAGAGAGAAAGACAGAGAGACAGGGAAAGAGAGAGAGATAGAGAAAGACAGAGAAAGAGAGAGAGACAGAGAGACAGAGAGACAGAGAAAGAGAGAGAGAGAGGCAGAGACCGAGAGACAGAGAAAGAGAGAGAGATAGAGAGAGACAGAGAGACAGAGAAAGAGAGAGATAGAGAGAGACAGAGAGACAGAGAAAGAGAGAGAGATAGAGAGAGACAGAGAAAGAGAGAGAGAGAGGCAGAGACAGAGAGACAGGGAAAGAGAGAGAGATAGAGAAAGACAGAGAGACAGAGAAAAAGAGAGAGATAGAGAAAGACAGAGAGACAGAGAAAGAGAGAGAGATAGAGAGAGACAGAGAGACAGAGAGACAGAGAAAGAGAGAGAGATAGAGAGAGACAGAGAGAGAGAAAGAGAGAGAGATAGAGAAAGACAGAGAGACAGAGAAAGAGAGAGAGATAGAGAAAGACAGAGAGACAGAGAAAGAGAGAGAGATAGAGAGAGACAGAGAGACAGAGAAAGAGAGAGAGAGAGGCAGAGACAGAGAGACAGGGAAAGAGGGAGGGAAGGATGGAGAATAGGAGTGGGTGAGGGAGAGTGAGAAAAAGAGGGAAGGAGGGAGGAGATGGGAGGGAGAGAGGGAAGGAAGCAAGGATGGAAGAAAATAGGGAGGAAGTGTGTGTGTCTGTGTCTGTGTCTCTCCCTCTCTCTCTCCCTCTCTCTCTCCCTCTCTTGAAGCTGCAAAGCTGGTTTTGTAGTGCCAGAAGACACACAGTCCCCATCTCTGGCATTTGTTTCATGCAAACAGGGTTTAATATTTGCTTTTCTGTCTTTGGGGCTTCTTCAAATAATCATGTTTTTCTCTGTCATTTCCACCCTTCTCACACACACACACCCTTTACTCTTCTGGAAGCCATTCAAAAGAGGAGCCTAAATCTTAATGGGATTTGCCGAGATTGCTTAAATATACAGAAAGCAACTCACTTCTGGCGGTCTGAAGGGAAGGCGCTCCATCACGGGAGGATTTTAAGAAGCGATTCGATAATCGCTTGTTCTCAGACAGTCTTAATTCTACGTTGCTTCTCTCCTTGATTAGTTTTCATCCGTTGCTTTTTTCCCCTGCTTTCTGGTCCTTTGGAAAATGTATTGACCCCCCCCCCTCTTCTCTGTGGCAGCAAAATGCTTCGAATAAATTGCCCGGCTTGAGTAGCATCCAAATATTGGAACATTGCTATCATGTCACCCCCCCAGTCTCTTTGGAAGTTTTTCAGAATACAGAATAACAGAGTTGGAAGGGACCTTGGAGGTCATCTAGTCCAACCCCCTGCTCAAGCAGGAAACCCTACACCATCCCGGACAAAAGGCTGCCCCATCTCTTCTTAAACACCTCCAGTGATGGAGCAGCCACAACATCTGGAGGCAAGTCATTCCACTGGTTAATTGTTCTCACTGTCCTTAATTCCAAGTTGCTTCTCTCTTTGATTAGTTTCCATCTGTTGTTTCTTGTCCTGCCTTCTGGTGCTTTGGAAAATTATTTTTTTAAAAACAATTTATTATTTTATTTTTACTAAACAAACAACACACCCACAAAATAATCATCTTACATTACATCTTGTAGAAAGTGTGTCAGTTGGTTACAATTAGCTTTCGTGCATCTCTTCCAGAGTCATTACTTACATTCATATCAAATATCAAAGTTCTTGATGAGTCTTACTTTCAACATATCATGGTTCTCCCGGTGCTTTGGAAAATAATTTGACCCCTCTCTTCTTTGTGGCAACCTCTCAAATACTGGAAGGCTGCTATCATGTCACTCCAAGTCTTTCTTTTCATTAAAATGTAAAGCTAAAGGTTCCCCTCACACCTATGTGCTGCTCGTTCCTGACTCTAGGGGGTGCTGCTCATCTCCGTTTCAAAACCAAAGAGCCAGCGCTGTCCGAAGACGTCTCTGTGGTCATGTGGCCGGCATGACTAAACACCGAAGGGACACAGAACGCTGTTCCCTTCCCACCAAAGGTGGTTCTTATTTTTCTACTTGCATTTTTTACGTGCTTTTGAACTGCTAGGTTGGCAGAAGAAGCTGGGACAAGGAACGGGAGCTCACTCCGTTACACGGCGCTAGGATTCGAACCGCTGAACTGCCGACCTTTCTGATCAAGAAGACATACCCAATTCCTGCAACCCTTCTTCATATATTTTAGCCTCCCTAATGTTTTAAAGAAGAGATTGGACCGCCATTTGTCTGAAAAGGTACGAGGCAGTGATGGCGAACCTTTTGTGACTCGCGTGCCAAAACCGGGAGCACAGGGGGGGGGCGTGCGCAGGCATGCCAGACCCATAATGCTATGCGCACGACCCCAGCACGCATGAGTGCACGACCAGCGCTCCGCCCCACTTTTGGCATGCTTTTTTCGCCTTCCCCAGGCTCTAGAGACTTTATAGGAGCCTGGGGAGGGTGAAAACAGGCTGCACTTCAGGAAAGACTCCGGAAGGCCCCTGACGGCTTGTGCCATAGGTTCACTGTTCTGACCCCCTCCTCCGTCCAGTAACAAATGCCGAGACAAGCTTAACTGGAATTCTACAGCACTTTATTAGCAGGAAACATAAATCTTGGTGGCTGAAAGCTCAAGCATAAACAAACAGACAAGAACCTTGGCAGCAACTCAGACTTCGACAGAGACAGATAACAGCTTCTCCAGCGTTAAGAATGAAGTTGAATCCTGCAAATCAGACTCCTCCTCAAGTCCCTCCTTAAATACAATCTTGAGAGGAGCCTAATTACAACCAGCTGGGTCCAATTATCTTTTGTAACTGTGTAGCTGTTTTTTCTGTCGAACTGCCCGGCGTTGCCGGGCATCCAGGACCACCTCCCTTGTCTCCTCATCACTACTCCAAGGCCTGACGTCAGGAGCACACTCCCTTCGGCTCTCACCGCTGCTCCATGCCTCAGGTGCCTCCTGGTGGCCAACCAGCCTCTCTGCACCCTGCTCGGAGTTGGAATCCTGTCCAGGGTCCTCCACCTCTTCCTGAGCTGACTCATAGGGCCCCTCGCTGGCGGAGGTTTTTTGCAGCTCCAACGGCTCCTGCTGAGCCACAACAGTTCACTATCACAGGTATAGGGTTTCCTGCCTGAGCAGGGGGCTGGACTAGAAGACCACTAGGGTCCCTCCCAACTCTGTTATTCTGCTGGTTATCCATAGAAGTGATCCATGAATTCCAATCTGCAAGAGTACAGCCAGCGTGTCATGAGAAATACATCCAAATTAGCAGTTAGCAGTAGCAGTTAGACTTATATACCGCTTCATAGGGCTTTCAGCCCTCTCTAAGCGGTTTACAAAGTCAGCATATCGCCCCCACAGTCTGGGTCCTCATTTCACCCACCTCGGAAGGATGGAAGGCTGAGTCAACCCTGAGCCGGTGAGATTTGAACAGCCAAACTGCTGAATTGCAGTCAGCTGAAGTAGCCTGCAGTGCTGCATTTAACCACTGCGCCACTTGACTGTCATTGATGATAAAGCAATAGCAATAGCAATAGCAGTTAGACTTATATACCGCTTCATAGGGCTTGCAGCCCTCTCTAAGTGGTTTACAGAGTCAGCATATTGCCCCCACAGTCTGGGTCCTCATTTCACCTACCTCGGAAGGATGGAAGGCTGAGTCAACCTTGAGCCGGTGAGATTAGAACTGCTGAACTGCAGATAACAGTCAGCTGAAGTGGCCTTCAGTACTGCACCCTAACCACTGCGCCACCTCGGCTCTATTACCCTCATGCAGTGTTTCTCACCCTTTAAGAGGTGTGGACTTCAACTCCCAGAATGCATGGTGGGTGGCTGGGGCCTTCTAGGAATTGAAGCCCACCCATGCTGAATGGGGAAGTTCTGGGTGTTAAAGTTCCCACATGCCGACTGGGATGTTCTGAGAGTTGAAATTCCCACTTCTTCAAGTTGCCAAGAACCCTGCTGGCTTTCCAGCAGGATGTCATAAACAGAAGACCAAGATGTTAACTAAACATAGGAAGATGCGAGATCAAACAGAATGAATGAATTAAACAGGTTTTAAGATGAAAGAAGCCGATGTCTGCGACATCCTAAGGAAGTGAATGTTGGACTTTGAAGAAGGGTGATGAAAAGAGCAGAGACGCTTGTGGGGTTTGCTGTTGGAGAAGGTCCCTGGGAAGAACGAGGGAAGCCAAGGAAACAAAACCAGAATGGCTCATCAAACAAATCAGGAATCTTTGAATGGAGGAAGAGGAGGGAAGAAGGGGACGAGCTGCAAAATGATGGAGGGGCTCAGGTAGAGTGGGGATGGGGGCACCGCGGGAAGAGCTGAAGGGCCAGGTTGGTCATAAGGGTGGAAAATGATGTGATGGCAGTTAATCTTTGTAAAAATGGAATAAGGAAGGAGGAGGAGGGGAGGAGGAGGAGAGGAGGAGGAGAGGAGGGAAGATACGGGGGAAGAAGAAGATGAAGATGAAGAAGAAGAAGAAGAAGAAGGGGGGAAGAGGGAGATGGAAGAAGAAGAAGAGGGAGAAGGGGAAGAAGAAGAGGGAAGGAAAAGAAGAAGGGAAGAAGGAGGGGGGAGAGAAAGAAGAAGAAAAAGAAGAAGAAGGGAAGAGGGAGGTGGAAGAAAAAGAGGAAGAAGAAGAAGGGGAAGGAGAAGAAGAGGAAGAAGAAGGGAAGAGGGAGGGGGAAGAGGAAGAAGAGGAGGAAGAAGGGAAGAGGGAAAGGAAGAGGAAGAAGAAGAAGGGAAGAGGGAGGGGGAAGAGGAAGAAGAAGAGGAAAAAGAAGAAGAGGGAAAGGAAGAGGAAGAAGAAGAAGGGAAGAGGGAGGGGGAAGAGGAAGAAGAAGAGGAAAAAGAAGAAGAGGGAAAGGAAGAGGAAGAAGAAGAAGGGAAGAGGGAGGGGGAAGAGGAAGAAGAAGAGGAGGAAGAAGAAGGGAAGAGGGTGGTGGAAGAAGAAGAAGAGGGAGAAGGGGAAGAAGAAGAGGGAAGGAGAAGAAGAAGGGAAGAAGGAGGGGGAGAGAAAGAAGAAGAAAATGAAGAAGAAGGGAAGAGGGAGGTGGAAGAAAAAGAGGAAGAAGAAGAAGGGGAAGGAGAAGAAGAGGAAGAAGAAGGGAAGAGGGAGGGGGAAGAAGAAGAAGAGGAGGAAGAAGGGAAGAGGGAAAGGAAGAGGAAGAAGAAGAAGGGAAGAGGGAGGTGGAAGAAGAAGGGAAGAGGGAGGGGAAAGAGGAAGAAGAAGAAAATGAAGAAGAAGGGAAGAGGGAAAGGAAGAGGGAGAAGAAGGGAAGAGGGAGGGGGAAGAGGAAGAAGAAGAGGAGGAGGAGGAAGAAGGGGAAGAAGACGAAGAGGAAGAAGAAGAAGGGAAGAGGGTGGTGGAAGAAGAAGAGGAAGAAAAAGAAGGGAAGAGGGAGGGCAAAGAAGAAGAAGAGGAGGAGGAAGAAGTAGAAGAAGGAGGAGGAGAAACAGAAGAAGAGGAAGAGGAGGAGAGAAGGGAGGGAGGAGGGAGGAGGGGGATGGGAAGGGGAAGAAGAGGTAAAGGAGGAGGAAGAAGAAAGAAAGAAAGGCCAAGGGAGGAGGGGGAGGGGGAGGGGGAGGAAAAGGAAGCAGGAGATAGTAGTGTCGCCTCCCTGCCCCTCTGTTGGGAAAGGGCCATTTACAACACAGCCCTTTCAGCCCTACCAAGAAGGACCCCCACCTAATTTGCACTACTCTGGTGACTCCCCCTTGAGCAGGGGGTTTGGGCTAGGAGACCACCCAGGTTCTTTCCAGCTTTGTTAGTCAATTCTCTTCTGTTAACTGTGTTGACTCACAATTACTTCTGCACTATGTTTCTGGTGGAAAGGAGAAGTCATCCAACAAAGGACCTGGGGGGGAGGGAAGAAGGGGGAGGAGGGAGTTTCCAAAAGACCCCAACTCATTGGTCACTTTGGCTAAGCGTGGTCCAGGGAGGGCCGTTGTCTCCTTTGGAACAGCTTGGCTGGGAAGATAAAAATGCTTCGAATAAATTGCCCGGCTTGAGTAGCGTCCAAACTTCTGCACGCATTGAGAATCCACCGAGACGTATCTCTGGTTGGAAGGACCAAGTAAATTCCGCCAGCACCGCCATGGCCGGGCGCCATTTGGCGGCGTGTGCAGATGAAAAGGGCCGATGAAATACATACGTACTTACATACATGCATGTGTCATGCCCCCATTGGAGTCTGAATCTGCGGGGGAAGATGAGCGGGAACAACAGTCGACAGAGATTGAGAGGGTGGATCCGTTGGCTCTGGAGGAAACTGGGGAAGGTCCGAGTAAGTCCAAGCAGGACATTTCAGGATTAGAAAGGCTTGCAGTCAGGGAGGAGGAGGAGAGACAGAGCTCAGGCGAAGAGCAAGGACCACCCCCTCCTGATCCAAGAGCATGGAGAGAAGAGAGAAGGCAAGAACAACACAGACTGAGCCGGCTACAAGGGAGGAGAGTGCCCCGCCCCCCTTCACAAGGCACACCTGGGGACTGAGATGTCAGGAGGTGCTGGTGGGAGGGGCATTTGTCGGAAACAAGCCTTGAATCTGTGGAGCCTCGTGTGTACTTGCCAATGCCCGGAGATTACTGTGCAATGTCTCGTGGGGCTTGACCCAATTTTCCTGCTTCACTGAACTTCTTGCTCTGGTTACTGATTTGAAAAACCTTGCTTACTGGACTGCTAGCCCTGGTTACTGTTTGGCTCACCTGGTTTGCTGACTGCTAGCCTTGGTTACTGTTTGGATAACCCAGCTTACTGGACTACTAGCAGCCAGAGGCTGCTGAAGGTGTGCGGGAGAGCTTTGCTCCAGGACTTGTAGTAAACGTGGGGATGTTTGGGAGCAAAGTTGAAGCAATAAAGGGGAGTTAGACCTGTTTTCTGGCTGTGTTGCTTTCGTGCCACGCCCTGGGTCATCACAACACAGACACAGACACACAGACACAGACAGACACACATACACACAGACACACACACAGACACACACACAGACACACAGACACAGACACAGACACAGACACACACATATATATGTATGTATGTATGTATGTATGTATGTATGTATATGTATATATGCTGGTCTTCTTGTATTCGGGTCTTTTCCCGTGTAAGATTGAGATTGTCTTGGCAATCGCCGAAATGTATGTATGTATGTATGTATGTATGTATGTATGTATGTATGAATGAATGTATGTGTATATATGTATGTATGTAGGTATACACACACACACACACACACACACACACACACACACACACACACACACATATATATATATATATATATATATATATATATATATATATGTTATATTTATGCTGATAAATAAATAAAGGGAGACTAGTATAGATCTATTTCAAGCTATTTAGCTCTCATCAGCTAGCCATACCCAAGTTTTTGGGAATCGAACCTGTGCTCTATTGCCTCCCAGGCAGGGAGTTAACCATTTGAGCTACAGAGAACGACTCCTTTATCAGCTGGCCAGGGTGGGAGGTATATACTTAAAGTCACAACCCCTGGTATGCCCAAGTATGGGAGGAAGGTCACACTTCCACTCTCTGTCATTAGGCTCGTCACAAGAGTCCATCCAGACAGAAACCCAATATTTTTTACTGTTGCCTTTTTTGTTACATTTGTTATATTTATGCTGATAAATAATACTTGGGCATACCAGGGGTTGTGACTTTAAGTATATACCTCCCACCCTGGCCAGCTGATAAAGGAGTCGTTCTCTGTAGCTCAAATGGTTAACTCCCTGCCTGGGAGGCAATAGAGCACAGGTTCGATTCCCAAAAACCTGGGTATGGCTAGCTGATGAGAGCTAAATAGCTTGAAATAGATCTATACTAGTCTCCCTTTATTTATTTATCAGCACAAATGCAACACAAATGTAACAAAGGCAACAGTGAAAATAATGGCTTTCTGTCTGGATGGACTCTTGTGACGAGCCTAATGACAGAGAGTGGAAGTGTGACCTTCCTCCCATACTTGGGCATACCAGGGGTTGTGACTTTAAGTATATATATATATATATATATATATATATATATATATATATATATATATATATATATATATATATATATATATATATATATATATATATATATATATTGCGTCACAACCCCTGGTATGCCCAAATATGGGAGGAAGCATACTGCTTCCTTTCTCTGTCAATCGGCTCATCACAAGAGACCATCACAACAGAAAGCCATTATTTTCACTGTTGCCTTTGTTACATTTGTGTTGCATTTGTGCTGATAAATAAATAAAGGGAGACTAGTATAGATCTATTTCAAGCTATTTAGCTCTCATCAGCTAGCCATACCCTTACTGGGAATTGAACCTGGGCTGTATTACATATCAGGCAGTTATATTAGCCACTAAGCCACAGGATCTCTTCCTTTATCAGCTAGGCCAGTAGATACATACCTATTTCCCTGGCCTAGCTATATATATGTCTACGAAATACCATGCAAAATCTGCCCTGCAACATACATAGGACAAACGAACAGGAGAATAAATGCACGCATCGCAGAACACAAGAACGCAATAAGAAAAAAAGAAAAAACTTCCTCCCTTTTCCAGCACCTTAAAGCTACAGGACATTAAATTAATTTTGAAGGAACCAGGTTAATCTCCAAAACAGAACACTTCAACAAGAGAATAATTATGGAAGCTATCGAAATAGCTTTCCCCACAACATGAATAAATGTGACGATACCTCCCGCCTACCAGACATCTGGAAACCAGCCCTATTCAACAAACGAGCCCCACCCACCATCCAGGCCGTTACAACACAAAACAACAACGGACACACAGCCAGCACCTATCAGCACCAATCTACCAATCATGATACAACCACACAACCAATCATTCCACTTACTGAAACAAAGCCAGCACTCCACACCCACCCACCAAGATTTATAGAAAGACGGCAGCTCCGATCACACTTTAAGCCCAAAACCCAGCCTGAAGATGGCGAGTGAGACCTCGCTGAAACGTTGCCAAGACAATCTCAATCTTACACAGGAAAAGACCCGAATACAAGTTAATTGTTCTCACTGGCAGGAAATTTCTGTCAGGACAGGCGGCAGAGAGGGAAGAAAAGGAAATTGCAGGATGCTACAGGTAGTCCTCGAGTTGATATAATGATATACCGTATTTTTCGGAGTATAAGACGCACCAAGATTTCGAAGAGGCAAATTAAAAAAAAAAAGTTTTTGCACTCTGCAGACCTCCCCAAAATAGCCCATTTTTCATGAAAACGGGCCCGTTTCCCCCCCCCAAAAAAGGGCAACAGCTTTTAGGAGGCTTGTAGAGTGCTCCTGGTGGTGGGGGGCTCAAAAACAGGCAAAAATGGTGCATGTTTTGTGAAAATGGGCCCATTTTTTGTCAAAAAAGAGCATGGATAGCCTTTAGGAGGCTTATAGAGTGCTCCTGGGGGCTGGGGGGGGGGAATTGACCAAAATTGGCCCGTTTTTCGGTTCCACCACAAAACCGCGGAGGACAAAATCGCGCTCGACGAAAGCGCGCATTTGACATCATCACAGCGCGACGAAAACATCGCGCTGTGATCGAAAAATGTAAAAATAAAGCGAAAACCTTACCCTAACCCCCCCAAACCTAACCCTAAACCTAACCCTAACCCTAACCATTAACCTAACCCTAAATCTAACCCTAAACCTAACCGTTAACGTAACGCTAAACCTAACGCTAACCCTTAACCTAACGCTAAACGTATCCCTAGCGCTCTAAACCTAACCCTAACCCTAACCCTAAACCTAACCCTTAACCTAACCCTAAAGCTAACCCTAAAGCTCACCCTAAACCTAACCCTTACCTTAAGTTGAATCGGCTTGATTTCAAAGAGCTATTTAAAGCGCCCTTCTTTCTCCGCGCTGGCTGTTGTCGCCCTGTTGATGACATCAGCGGCGTGGTTTAATCGGGCGCAGCTTAGTCAAGCGTGGTTTTGACGGGTCACGCTTTGGTGAAGGAGGCGGGGCTTCGGGAGACCAAAAATGCTATATTTAGTGTATAAGACGCACCCAGATTTTAACCCTTTTTTTCGGGGGTGGGGAGGAAGGTGCGTCTTATACTCCGAAAAATATGGTAATGAAGCAACTTCTGATTTTTATATACTATATACAGTGGGTGGGTGTGTCAGTGGTGGGTTGCTGCCGGTCCTGACTGGTACGGCCATACCGGTAGTGGCCTGGAGCAGTTGAGAGCATTCCGGTATGGTGTCTCGTTTGGCCCACCCGCCCACCCACGCTCTGTAGTTGTATTGATGCCAAAAGGCACTCTGCGCACATGCGCACAGCGTGGGGAGCATGCGCACAGGCCCTGACAAGCAGCCAGGTGTCGCGGCGGGGTGGTGGTGGTGTGTGGATTGCGCATACGTGCGCAGCGCACATCAGACTGCGATCAGAGTACCGGTAGGCTTGCGCAAGGGCAGACTGCGATCAGCGTACCGGTAGTGATGGTAAGAGCAACCCACCACTGGTGTGTGTGTATGTGTGTGTGTGTGTGTGTGTACACATACACGTAATCCCCGATTTACAACAGTTCATTTAGTGACTGGTCAAAGTTACAACGGCACTGAAAAAAGCGACTTATAACCGTTGTAGCATCCCCATGGTCATGTGGTCAATATGTCGAGGCTTGGTAACTGGCTCCTATTTATGACGGTCGCAGTATCCCCGGGGTCAGGTGATCCCCTTTTGTGACCTTCCGACAAGCAAAGTCAACGGGGAAGCCAGATTCACTTAACAACCAGACCACTCGCTAATCAGTGATTCACTTAACAATTATGGTAAGAAGGGTCCTAAAAATGGGGTGAAACCCACTTAACAAATTCCTCACTTAGCAGCATAGATTTTGGGCTGCATTGGGGGTCCTAAGTTGAAGATGACCTGGACGCACCCCAATCAGCAGGGGAAAAAATTCAGACCCGCCAGAAAATTCAACTTCCCCCCTTAAAGTGAAGAAGTAAATGAATAAATTCAGATCAATAAATTTGGAAAAAAGAATGGGTTGGTGCTCTATAATCTGGTTTCCTTTTCGGAAAACGTCTCTTGCTTCCTGTCCCCGCCCTCCTCTCTTTTTGAGGCCGGGGGAACCATCCTTCTTTCCCTGGGCTTTGTACCCAGGTGCCGCTGCTGTGCCCACCCGTCGGGCTCTGCCATTCCCGGAGCCCGTCTTCTGAGGCCGCTGGAGCCTCTCCAGCATGTCAAGAGCGGAAAGGTTGAATCCGCAGCCAGCTCCCCTGCTGAGGCTTCCTTGATCCTCCTAATGGGGTTCCTGGGATGAATCAATGGAAATCAATCCGCCTGACTTCCAAGCATCTATGGTGGTGGGGGAGAGGGGGGCTCTTGGGCAAAGAACTTGCAAAAAAAAAAAAGAAGAATTAGCCCACTCACTTCACCAGCTGGTCTCTGTTCCCACCGATTCCCCAGGAATATCAGTCTAGTAGGGCATGCAGAGCTTCAGTGGGACGTAGAAACCTTCTGCAGGATCTACAGACCTTCTGCAGCACCTATAAACCTTCTGTGGGACCTACAGACCTTCTACCAATCTTCTGTAGCACCCATAAACTCTCTGTAGGATCTACAGACCGCCTGTGCAATCTGTAGACCTTTTGTAGGCTCTACAGATTTTCTGTAGGATCTACAGACCTTCTGCAGCACCTATAAACCTTCTGTGGGATCTACAGACTACTTGTGCAATCTATAGCTCTTCTGTAGGTTCTACAGACTTTCTGTAGGACCCATAGACCTTCTGTAGCACATATAAACCTTCTGTGGGATCTGCAGACCTTCTGTAGCACATATAAACTTTATGTAGGTTCTATAGACCTTCTGTAGCACATATAAACCTTCTGTGGGATCTACAGAACTTCTGTAGCACATATAAACTTTATGTAGGTTGTACAGACCTTCAGCAGCACATATAAACCTTCTGTGGGATCTGCAGACCTTCTGTAGCATCTATAAATCTTCTGTAGATTCTATAGACCTTCTGTAGCACATATAAACCTTCTGTAGATTCTATAGACCTTCTGTAGCACATATAAACCTTCTGTGGGATCTACAGAACTTCTGTAGCACATATAAACTTTATGTAAGTTCTACAGACCTTCAGCAGCACATATAAACCTTCTGTGGGACCTACAGATCTTCTGTAGCATCTATAAACCTTCTGTGGGACCTACAGATCTTCTGTAGCATCTATAAACCTTCTGTGGGACCTACATATCTTCTGTAGCATCTATAAATCTTCTGTAGATTCTATTGACCTTCTGTAGCACATATAAACCTTCTGTGGGATCTACAGAACCTCTGTAGCACATATAAACTTTCTGTAGGTTCTACAGATCTTCTGTAGCATCTATAAACCTTCTGTGGGACCTACATATCTTCTGTAGCATCTATAAATCTTCTGTAGATTCTATTGACCTTCTGTAGCACATATAAACCTTCTGTGGGATCTACAGAACTTCTGTAGCACATATAAACTTTCTGTAGGTTCTACAGACCTTCAGCAGCACATATAAACCTTCTGTGGGACCTACAGACCACCTGTGCAATCTGTAGATCTTCTGTAGGTTCCACAGACTTTCTGTAGGACTGATAGACCTTCAGCAGCACATGTCAACCTTCTGTGGGATCTATGGATCATCTGTGCAATCTATAGACCTTCTGTAGGTTCTATGGGAACAATATGATTATAATTTGATTAGTCCTCAACTTGCAACAGTTCATTGGGTGACCGTTCAAAGTTACAACAATACTGAAATAGTGACTTACACCCATTTTTCACCCTCAGAAGCCTTGAAGCATCCCCATGGACACATGATCAAAATTCAGACGCTTGGCAACTGACTCGCAGTTATGACGGTTGCAATGTCCTGGGGTCACGTGATGATCTTTCGGGACTTTTTGACCAGGAATGTCAATGGGGAAGCCCCGATTCTCTTAACAACCATGTTTATTAACTGAACATGGGCGTGATTCACTTAACAGCTGAAAAGAAAAGTTGTAAAACGGGACAGAAATCACTGAACAACTGTCTCGCTTAGCAACAGAAATCAAACTTTGAAATGAAACCCCTTATTAGGCCTAATTCCAAAACATATTAAGTGAAATATCACAGTTTGCTGCCAGGCTAAAGTTAGCACAACAGAACAGAAATACGTTAGCGAAGACATCAGACGCCGGATTTAAACTTGGAGAAGGGGCTATAATGGCAAAATTAATGGCCTGTATTCACAACAGAGGTTTAGCCAAATTTAAGCAAAGATGACTTCCTTCCTTATTTCATATCTCTCTATATATGTGTGTATCAGAGCAAGGCTTACAAGTATTGAGAGTACAGTTATTAAGGGGGGGGGAAACTGACTAAAGAACAGAAATCAGAAACACACAAAAAATTAAATATTGTATCTATAAATATCTATAAATATTGTACATTAGTTGCAGCACAAGAAAAGGGGTTAGAAATTACTATTTATTTATGATGTTTTAAATAGCTCCTTCCTTCCTTCCTTCCTTCCTTCCTTCCTTCCTTCCTCATCCCCTCCCTTTTGTCTCCTTCCTTCCTTCCTTCCTTCCTTCCTTCCTTCTCCTTTGCCTCCTTCCTTCCTCATCCCCTCTCTTTTGCCTCCTTCCTTCCTTCCTTCCTTCCTTCCTTCCTTCCTTCCTTCCTTCCTTCCTTCTTCATTCCCTCTCCTTTGCCTCCTTCCTTCCTTCCTTCCTTCCTCATCCCCTCTCTTTTGCCTCCTTTCTTCCTCCCTTTTTCATCCCCTCTCTTGTCTCCTTCCTCCCTTACTCCATCCCTCCTTCCCTTCTTCCTTCTCTCTCTTTTGTCTCCTTCCATCCTTCTTCTTTCCCTCTTTTGTCTCCTCCCCTCTCTCCTCCCTCCCTCCCTCTTTCCCTTCCTTCTTCATTCTCTCTTTTGTCTCCTTCCTTCCTTTCTTCCTCCCTCCCTCCCTCTCTTTTGTCTCCTCCCCTCCCTCCCTCCCTTCTTCATTCCCTTCTTTTGTCTCCTTCCTTCTTCCTTCTCTGTTTTGTCTCCTTCCTTCCTTTCCTCTCTTTTGTCTCCCCTCTCTCCTCCCTCCCTCCCTCCCTCCCTCCAAGCAAAGTCAGGTGGGAAGATGGGTTTGCTTACCAATCATGTTTGATTCATTCACTTAACAACTCTGACAGGAAAGGTCTTAAAATGGGGCAAAACTCACTTAACAATTGTTTTGCTTAGCAACGGAGATTTCGGGCTCAACTGTGGTCGTAAGTCGAGGACCACCTGCAGAGAGACGAACAGCCTGTTTCCTCCTGCTAGACCAGAGGTGGAATTACAGAGAATCTGTCTTGCAAAGCAAAATTAATTAACGGCAGAGAAATACTTTGAGATCCAGAGATGAAAGAGGCCAGGACTGGAATATGTCTGACAAGGAGGCCGTCAACTCATCAAGACAATTAGTCACCCCCGGAAGCATGTATTATTCCAAGCTTTAAACGCTTGAGATTAAAAATAATTACAAGGGTGGGATTTTCAAAGGCCGTGGCATCTTGAGAAAGGAGACTGTTTCGGCTGGATATTCAAAGAACGGAAGAAAGAGAGATGGAGGAAGAAGAAGGAGAAGGAGAAGAAAGGAGAGAAGAGGGAGAGGGAAGGAGAAAAAGAAGAAGAAGAAGGAGAAGAGAGAGAAGAGGGAGAAGGAAGGAGAAAAAGAAGAAGAAGAAGGAGAAGAGAGAGAAGAGGGAGAGGGAAGGAGAAAAAGAAGAAGAGAAAAGAGGGAGGGAGAAGGAGAAGAAAGGAGAGAAGAGGGAGAGGGAAGGAGAAAAGAAGAAGAAGAAGAAGAAGAAGAAGAAGAAGAAGAAGAAGAAGGAGAGAGAGAGAAGAGGGAGAGGGAAGGAGAAAAAGAAGAACAGAAAAGAAGGAGGGAGAAGGAGAAGAAAGAGGAGAAGAGGGAGAAGGAAGGAGGAGGAAGAGGAGAAGAAGAAGAGAGAGAAGAGGGAGGGGGAAGGAGAAGAAGAAGGAGGAGGAGGAGAAGAAGAAGCAGAAGAAGAAGAAGAAGAGAGAGAAGAGGGAGGGGGAAGGAGAAGTAGAAGGAGGAGGAGGAGAAGAAGAAGAGAGAGAAGAGGGAGGGGGAAGGAGAAGGAGGAGGAGGAGGGGGGAGAGAAGATGGAGGGGGAGGAGAAAAAGAAGAAGAGAAAAGAAGGAGGAAGAAGGAGAAGAAAGGAGAGAAGAGGGAGAGGGAAGGAGGAGGAGGAGGAGAAGAAGAAGATGAAGAGAGAGAAGAGGAAGGGGGAAGGAGAAGGAGGAGGAGGGGGAGAGAAAATGGAGGGGGAAGGAGAAGAAGAAGAAGAAAAAGGGGAGGGAGAAAGAGAAGAAAGGAGAGAAGAGGGAGAGGGAAGGAGGAGGAGGAGGAGGAGGAGGAGGAGGAGAAGAAGAAGAAGGGGGGAGAGAAGATGGAGTGGGAAGGAGAAAAAGAAGAAGAGAAAAGAGGGAGGGAGGGAGGGAGGAGAAGAAAAGAGAGAAGAGGGAGAGGGAAGTAGGAGAAGAAGAAGAAGGGAGAGAAGAGGGAGGGGGAAGAAGAAAAAGAAGAAGAGAAAAGAGGGAGGGAGAAGGAGAAGAAAGGAGAGAAGAGGGAGAGGGAAGTAGAAGCAGAGTGAAAAGAAAAAGAAGAAGAAGAAGGGAGAGAAGAGGGAGGGAGAAGGAGAAGAAGAGAGAAGAGAAGGAGGAGGAGAGAGAAGGAGGAGGAGAAGTAGTAATAAGGAGAGAAGACAAAAGGGAAAGGAGAAGGAGGGGAAGGAGAAGTAGTAGTAGAAAGGAGAAAAGAGGTAGGGGAAAGGAGGAGGAGGAGTAGTAGAATGGAAGAAGAGAGAGAGGGAAGGAGAAGAAGGAGAAGAAGGAGGAAGAGGAGGAGAAGTAGTAATCATAATCATCATCACTTTTTCAGGATTAATAAAAATAAGAAACATGGCCATCAAACAGTGTTTGTCAACCTGGTCAACTTCTTCTGACACCAGAAAGAGGTTTAATTCTTCTTGGAGTTTAATGCCCCGGTGTTAGAGTACTACAATGCATAAGGAGTGGATCTCCTTGGAGAACCTAGGTCTAGATTACTAGAATGCGTTCTGTCTGGGGCTACCCTTGAGGTCTATCCAGCTGGAATAGAAATCCACAGTTCAACCCTGAATTATTCCCTTCAATTGAGGGCTAGATGAGATGACCTCCGGGGTCCCCTCCCACCTTTCTACTCTAGGTTTCAGCGATCTGACATTTGCAGCCTTCAGGGGCAAGACGGCGTCGTTCCCAGCTCTGGCTGACCATCTCTGCTCACTGAGCCTCCTGGAGCCATTACCTGGCTTTGCACTCCCACAGGTCTTCCCTCTGCTTGGAAAGCCTATGCTCCTAGTCCTCATTGAGGTGCTTCTGCTGAGTCTCCATCTTGGTCAGATCCAATTTGAACTGAGCCGTTTTGCCAACTCTTTCTCATGGGGGCTGCTTAGCGCCAGCAACTGCTTCCTGTTGGGGCCCTAAGGAGCCCAGGATGTGAGGAGTGGCTGGGAGGGGAGGGGCGAGCAGAGGCCGGTGAGGCGCCCCTCGACGTGAGTGACATCAAGTTGGCCACACCCACCTGGTCACATGACCACCTAGCCACACCCACCCGGCGTATTAGTGGTCCACTGGATTTAAAATTATGAATTTAGTGGTCCCTGAGATCCGAAAGGTTGGGGACCCCCTCCTCTTGACAAGCAGGTTCAGCAAGCCTATCCCTGATCCCGAAGACGCACCATTGGTTGCCTGGAAAGAGGAGCTCCCGCCTTTCTCCCTTCAGCCCCTCCCAAAGCTGTCTTTTTTCCCCCTCTCTTTTAACTCAAGGCTTCGTCCTCCTTTTTTTTACTCTGTCTCGCCCTCTTTCTCTCTCCTTTCCACTCATTCACCTCTCCAACAAGGACAGTTTTGTTGCCTGGTGCGCCGCCGCCCCCCCCCAATTTATTGACCCCCGAGGAGGAGAACAAATAGGAAATCTATGAAGCAAAGCGGCATTAAATCAATGAGCCAACGGCATCCGCTGCGAAGATCAGCCCAGCCGATGGAGTCTTTTCTCTCCGTCATTAGCTTGGTCTCCTTGTCGGATCTGGAAAACCCAGGAGGGCTCATTAGGGGCATGGCAGCGGCTCTGC
The DNA here is from genome assembly GCF_009769535.1 of Thamnophis elegans. Classification (NCBI taxonomy): domain Eukaryota; kingdom Metazoa; phylum Chordata; class Lepidosauria; order Squamata; family Natricidae; genus Thamnophis; species Thamnophis elegans. The sequence goes on along the minus strand of NC_045541.1, from coordinate 177,819,033 downwards.
CTTCGGGAGCATCTGTCCTGCTCCTGGACCAGCTGGGTGCTCCCAAACCCACCCACCCCCCGATTTAGATTAAGCCAGGCCTGGCAGGTGGAACGATGCGCCCTGCGCACGGCAGGTGAATGGCTTAGGACAGTGGTTCCCAAACTTGGCAACTTTAAGACTTGCGGACTTCAACTCCCAGAATTCTCCAGCCAGCTCTGCTGGCTGGAGAATTCTGGGAGTTGAAGTCCGCAAGTCTTAAAGTTGCCAAGTTTGGGAACCACTGGCTTACGAGAATCATGGCGAAACCTTTCGGCACCAAGGGCCCAAACTGGAATGCACATTTCATGCAGGTGCGCCGGAGAGCCGCAAACCTGAAGACCAGCTGGCTGGCATGTGCATACCTATTTTTTTTGGCTATTTTGGGGGGCCGTTTTCAGGCTGTTTTACGGACTGTTTTTAGAACAAGCAGGAAAATAGCCTGGAAAATGGCCCGAAAAACATCCCATTTTTCGGGCCATTTTCACCCATAAAGACCAGCTGGCTGGGAAACTAGAAGAGCAGCTGGCAATGCCCACAGAGAGGGCTCCGTATGCCACCTTTGGCATGCGTGTCATAGGTTTGCCATCACGGGGTCAGGAGCTTTGGTGGAGATAGAAGCCGGTTCTTCAATGGGAAAGGAAGCTGGGGGGTGTTGAGGAGCTGGGTTGACGGTGGAGTGAGTTGGGCGAATATATAGAGTAGGGGTCATCAAACTACGGCCCAGAGGCGGAGACAGCCCTCCAAAGTTATTAATCCGGCCCATGGGGGACCACGAGGCTGCACCACCCACATCGTCCCGCCTACCTGATGGCCCCCACCCGCCTTCTGGAGTCCGGCGTGGCCAAAAACGGGCCCATTTTTGGGTGTGAGCGAGCAAGCGAGAGACAGAGAAACAGAAGTCCGTCATATTCTCCAAAGCACCTGAGGGTAGGACAAGAAGCAATTGGTGGAAACTAATCAAGGAGAGAAGCAACTTAGAACTGAGGGAGGAATTTCCTGACAGTGAGAACAATTAATCAGTGGAACAGAAATTGCCTCCAAAAGTTGTGAATGCCCCAACACTGGAAGCCTTTAAGAAGATGTTGGATAATCATTCGTCTGAAATGTTATAGGGTTTCCTGTCTAGGCAGGGGGCTGGACTAGAAGACCTCCAAGGTCCCTTCCAATTCTGTTATTCTATTCTATTCATACACCCCAGGGCAGCCAAATCCCTTCACTAACCTGATTTCCCAGGAGCAAAACAAATTAAGATTTGTATGGCTGCTAAATTGGCCACGCCCACATGATCACATGTCCACCTAGCCACACCCATCTGGTCCTATGACCATTCAAGCCATGCCCACCCAGCTGGTCCTCTCCCCCCCCCAACAGTCTGAGGGACTGTGAGTTGGCCCCCTGTTTAAAAAGTTTGAGGATCCCTGGTATAAGGGATGGGGAGGCGGGTGTTGAGGGAGAGGAGGAAAACAGGGAGATGGAGATAGAGATGAGGATGGAGGAGAGAAAGGAGAAGGTGAAGCTATTATTGTTGATTCTTGGGGGCCACCTAGATAGACTTTCTTCATGGTCATCTGTTCAAAATGTAGTCCTTGAGCTCTTCCTAGGGTGCCCCATCACTACTGAAACTGAAGGAGTGGAATTAAGACCGTAAAAACAAAATAAAACAGTGAAATAAGAATTCCTTCCTTCCTTCCTTCCTTCCTTCCTTCCTTCCTTCATTCATTCATTCATTCATTCATTCATTCATTCATTCATTCCTCTTTCTTTACATCTCTTTTCTTCTCTTCCCTCCCTCTTCCCTTCTCTGCTCTCCTTTCATCTCCCTCCCTCTCTCGCTCCCTCTCCCCTTGTCTCCTTCCTTCCTGTCTACCTTTCTTTACTTCTCTAAACTTCTCTTCCCTTTTCTTCTCTTCCCTCCCCCTCCCCTTCTCTGCTCTCCTTTCATCTCCCTCCTCCCTCCCTCTCTCCTTGTCTCCTTCTGTCCTGTCTACCTCTCTCTTCTCTTTTCTTTTTTCTTCTCTACACTTTCTTCTTTTCTTCTTTTCTTCTCTTCTCTTTTGTTCTCTTCCCCCCTCCCCTGCTCTCCTTTCATCTCCCACCCTCCCTTCCTCCCCCTCTTCTTGTCTCTTTCCTTCCTTTCCTCCCTCCTTCTCTTCTCTTCCCTTCCCCTCGTCTCCGAGTGTGAATGCCACCAATTCATTGGGTTTAATCTTAGCAACCTGGAAATTCAATGCTTTTACCTGCGGTCATTTGCGGTCACACCAAAAACAGAATTCTTCCCGCTGTAGAAATTTCCTTCTGTTCAATTTTGGGAGGCCTGGACAGTTTGGCCATTGGAAAAAAACGCCCTGGGGGGAGGGACTGCTAAATGATTTCTTGCTTCCTTCTCCCCCACCCCATTGTTTCCTCCACATATTACTTTTCTCCTTTCCCGCAGGAAGAGAGCAAACAGACAACACTTTGGGGTTCATTTCCATTCCCCAACTCTATCTGGGAATCCTGGATTTTAATTGTGCTACGCTCGATCTCCGAAGAGCTAAAAGCCACTTAATCTGTCAGCTCCGGTTCGGTGCCCTTTTTGAAGACAATGTCATAATTACGTACACAGGGCCACCGAGATGCTAAGGATGGCCTGGGGGGGTCTCATCCTTCCTCTTCAGTGACCAACACCGGAGGCTTGACGCAGGAGAACGACCGTTTTTTTAAAAAGTTTTGTTTTCCAGAGCCTGACAAATTAAGGCTGGAGGCACTTTTACACACAACCACACCAGGCCCACAATTGACACAATGCCAATTTTCTCCCACTGTGTTGCTCTGAAGCTGTCAATCCGTCCAAGGCAATAGTGGGATTCAATTTTTTTATTACCGGTTCTGTGGGTGTGGCTTGATAGGCGTGGCAGGGGAAGGATACTGCAAAATCCCCATTCCTTCCCCACTCCAGGGGAAGGATACTGCAAAATCCCCATTCCTTCCCCACTCCAGGGGAAGGATACTGCAAAATCCCCATTCCCTCCCCACTCCAGAGGAAGGCTACTGCAAAATCCCCATTCCTTCCCCACTCCAGGGGAAGGATACTGCAAAATCCCCATTCTTTCCCCACTCCAGAGGAAGGATACTGCAAAATCCCCATTCCTTCCCCACTCCAGGGGAAGGATACTGCAAAATCCCCATTCCTTTCCCACTCCAGGGGAAGGATACTGCAAAATCCCCATTCTTTCCCCACTCCAGGGGAAGGATACTGCAAAATCCCCATTCCTTTCCCACTCCAGGGGAAGGATACTGCAAAATCCCCATTCTTTCCCCACTCCAGGGGAAGGATACTGCAAAATCCCCATTCCTTTCCCACTCCAGGGGAAGGATACTGCAAAATCCCCATTCCTTCCCCACTCCAGGGGAAGGATACTGCAAAATCCCCATTCCTTCCCCACTCCAGGGGAAGGATACTGCAAAATCCCCACTCCAGGGAAAGGATATTGCAAAATCCCCATTCCCTTCCCACTCCAGAGGAAGGATACTGCAAAATCCCCATTCCTTCCCCACTCCAGGGAAAGGATACTGCAAAATCCCCACTCCAGGGGAAGGATATTGCAAAATCCCCATTTCCTTCCCACTCCAGAGGAAGGATACTGCAAAATCCCCATTCTTTCCTCACTCCAGGGGAAGGATACTGCAAAATCCCCATTCCCTCCCCACTCCAGGGAAAGGATACTGCAAAATCCCCATTCTTTCCACACTCCAGGGGAAGGATAATGCAAAATCCCCATTCCTTCCTCACTCCAGGGGAAGGATACTGCGAAATCACTTAAATATGAGCCAGCCGTGTGCAGCGGCTGCCCAAAAAGCCATCACAGTTCTAGGCTGCAGAAACAGAATCAAGATCACGTGAAGTGTTAATACCACTTTATAATGCCTTGGTAAGGCCACACTTGGAATATGGCATCCAATTTTGATCGCCACAATGTAAAAAACGATGTGTAGACTCTAGAAAGAGTGCAGAGAAGAGCAACAAAGATGATTAGGGGACTGGAGACTAAAACATATGAAGAACAGCTGCAGGAACTGGGTATGTCTAGTTTAATGAAAAGAAGGACCAGGGGAGACATGATAGCAGTCTTCCAATATTTATGGGGTTGCCACAAAGAAGAGGGTGTCAAGCTAGTCTCCTGAAGGCAGGACAAGAAGCAACTTAGAGGAGAAATTTCCTGACAATGAGAGCAATTAACCAGTGGAACAACTTGACTCCAGAAGTTGTGGATGTTCTATCACTTGAGACTTTTAAGAAGAGACTGAATAGCCCTTTGTCTGAAATGGTAGAGAGTCTCCTGCTTGAACAGGGGGTTGGACTAGAAGATTGGACTCTTGAGGTCCCTTCCAACTCTTATTATTCTCTTACCACACAATGTTGTGAGCTCTCCTTGATGCTGAAGTTTAAGAAACACGCCTGGATTCTGTCCTGAGCAGAAGGTAAAATGAGATGGCTTCTGAATGCTCTTCTAATCCCCACAAAAATGTATCTAGAAAATTATTATTCTGCCACCAACTGGATTTCATGTCTAAGACGGGACTAGAACTCACCATCTCCTGGTGATTGGCCCAAAGTCATCCAGCTGAGTTTCATGTCTAAGGTGGTACTAGAACTCACCATCACCTGGGGACCGGCCCAAAGTCACACAGCTGGCTTTTGTGTCCAGGGCAGAACTAGAACTCACGGTCTCCTGGTGATTGGCCCAAAGTCACTCAGATGGCTTTTGTGCCTAAGGTGGGACTAGAACTCACAATGTCCTGGTGATCGGGCCAAAGTTATCCAGCCAATTTTCATGTCTAAGGCAGAACTAGAACTCACTCGCTCCTGGCTTTAAAGGCAGGCCTGTTGCCAATTGTCTTTCCATTCCTAGATATATAATATATATTTAAAAAGCTTCAAGGTCTTTCCATCCCAATGTTTACATTTGTGCTGTAAAGAGTTCTTTTCATCTGTGTTATTTTTGTATGCTCTCATTCCCGCTGTGCAGTGTCTGTCCTAAAGTGATTGGTTTAATTGATTCTTTTTGACATATCTCACTGGGTGGGATGTGTAGTTGCGTGTGTTTGTTGTTTTGCCTTTAAACTTTATATATCTCATTTGTTTCATTTACATTTGGCATGGAGAAAAATGGTGTGTACAGAATGGATGTTTTAGCAATATTTTAGTGTCTTTATCTCTGTCTCTGTCTCTCTCTCTCTCTCCTATTCTGGAGAAACCTGTCTGTTAAAAGGTGACATATAAACCCCCATACTAACAAGGAGAATAAAACACCTTGCTTAATTTAGATTTCCACATTAGAGTTCTAACTTTTATAGATCAAACACAGAGGGAGCCTCTCTACTATCTCTCGGTGCCTCACCATTGCAATAAATAAATAATTTTAGCAAACACTCCAGGGAGTAAAAACTTGGAAGGGTTAATGTCTAATAAAAGCTTCTCACTCCAACCCCCCACCCCTTTTTAAAAGTAACTTCCAGTCTTTTCAAGTTTTCCCATTAGAGCCTCTGAAAGGGAGACTCTGAATTTTTGACGGGTGCCTTAAGCCAATCCAAATCAAAGTGGATTGTCTAGGATTCTAGCATCTCAAACCTGAGGTGAATTGTGTCTTTCGTTCTTGAATCAGATCAAGATTTATTTATCCAGGCAGTGTTTCTTGACATCAGCCACTTTAAGGTATGTGGACTTCAACTCCCAGAATTCCCCAGCCAGCCATGCTGGCTGGGGAATTCTGGCAGTTGAAGGCCACACACCTTAAAATGGCCAACGTTGAGGGACATTGCTGGCTGTTGAATTTTGGGAGTTGAAATCCACACACCTCAACATGGCCAAGATTGTGGAATAATGCTGGCTGGGGTATTCTGGGAGTTGAAGTCCCCACACCTTAAAATGGCGGAGGTTGGGAAACATTGCTGACTGGGGAATTCTGGGAATTGAAGTCCACACATCTTAAAATGGCCAAGATTGACAAGCAACATAGTAAGAGGGGCAGTAATGTTTTCCGTCTTCCTTGGAACTCTCCATGGTCCTGAATTTTCTTGCTGATTATTTATCTCCTCACTCAATTTGCCTATCTTGCAAGTATGACTTTACGGGGCTCACAAAGTTAAAAGCCCCGTCACCACTACCACCCAAAAATGACATACAAAACACACACACACAAAAAAAACAATAACAAGGTTAAGAATCAATTAAAAAAAATAAGACGCGTGAGTTCAATCCTACCTACTAACAACAGAGGCTTCACACCATTTCTAAGTTCTCAGTTCAGATAGCAAAGCTATTTTTTTTACCTCTTTGCTAGCAGAAGAATTTTCCTTGTCTGTTTTTGACACAAAATATGACAAACCCAAACTATAACTTCATCAAACATGCACCTATACAACCGAATCCTTGACTTACGACCACATTTGAGCCCAACAGTTCTTTTTTTTTTAATTAAAAGTTTTAAAAAGTTTTACAAATATATACCTTTCCCCCCCAAACCCACATGCCCCCCAACCTCCCCCCCCAACCTCCCAGAGCAAATACAGGGTATAAACATTTAACAACCATATTCTAAAATAAACTAACAGACTTTAGCCTCATCCCTCACTTGTACTTTAACTGTTTAACTGTTTATTTCATTTGTATGCCGCCCTTTTCCCCTGAGGGGGACTCAGGGCGGCTCACAGCTCAAAACAAGGGAAGGGGGGATACAAACAATTTGACCACAACACAAAACAATACATAATTTAAAAGCGCAACAATCATACCATTCGAGATAAGGGCACGGTTCTTTAGCCCCAGGCCTGTCGGAAGAACCAGGTTTTGAGGGCTTTGCGGAAGGCCTGGAGGGTGGTGAGGGTTCGAATCTCCACGGGGAGTTCGTTCCAGAGGGTCGGAGCAGCCACAGAGAAGGCTCTCCTCCGGGTAGTCGCCAGTCGACACTGGCCAGCGGATGGAATTCGGAGGAGGCCTAGTCTGTGGGATCTAATCGGTCTGGTGGAGGTAATTGGCAGCAGGCGGTCTCTCACTTTAACTCCCCTTTTATAAAGCTAACTTTAAACAAGTTGTATCATTCCTTGCTCGTTCACGCATAAGCTATCTGGAGTTTCTTAGTCCCATATTTATTCTGAATACAATCAATCCATCTTCTCCATTCCAGCTTGTATTTCTCATCTGAATGGTCCTTAAGATATGCTGATATTTTAGCCATCTCCGCCCAACAGTTCTGTTGCTAAGCAAGAGAGTTGTCAAGCCAATTTTTGCCCCATTGCACGATCTTTCTTGCCATGGTTCCAGGTTGCTTCTCTCCTCGATTAGTTTCCATCCATCATTTCTTGTCTTGCCTTCTGGTGGCTTGGAAAATAAGTTGACCACCTCTTCTTTGTGGCAGCCTATTAAATACTAGAATATTGCTATCATGTCCCCCCTAGTCCTTCTTTTCTCTAGACTAGTCAAACCCAAATCCTGCAACTGTTCTTCCTATGTTTTAGTCTCCAGGCCTTTGATCATCTTAGTTGCTCTTCTCTGCACTTTCCCCCACCCTCAAAATCTCAACATCTTCTTTGTAACGTGGTGTTCAAAATTGGACACAGTTATTCCAAGTGTGGTCTTACTAAGGATTTATAAAGTGATTTGCCATTGCCTCTTCCCCAGGGCTGGCCGGCAGTGACCAGACCATCCAGGATAAATTTTATCAGAGTGTGCATGCTATAAGAGTTGAGAACTGTCTCGATAGGACATAATGAATTTGTTTTAAAAAGAAAAAAAGGCTTTTAAACAGTATTTTAGGGCAGCTGTTTTTTTGTTTTTTTTAAAACAAAGCTTGATGGCTTCCCGATCCTGAACTGCATTAGTGGAGCTGCTGATTGTTTAATTTTGCTCATAGCAATTGGTGAGGATGGCAATAATTTCGAATGGGCTTAGATGATTTTGTAAACTGCCAAGAAAAAAACCCCATTCTAGGCACTGTATTAAAATAAAGGAATTCATAAATAGAAACCTAAGAAACAATTTTCATTGATGGTTTTCTGTGAGGCTCTCTCCAAGTGACAACCGGGATTTTTTTTTTTTGGCACTCATCTTCTACTTTAAGAGGAATGACTGTGTGCTTGTGTTTGTGTGTGTATGTGTGTGTGCATGCATGAGAGAGAAAGAGGGGGGAGGGAGGGAGGGAGGGCGAGCGTGAGAGGGAGAGAAAGAGAGAGAGAGAAGGCAAAAAGAAAGGCTCGATCTTTTGGCACTCATATTCTACTTTAAGAGGAATGTGTGTGTGCTTGTGTGTGTGTGTGAGAGAGAGAGAGAGAGAGAGAGGGAGAGAGGGAGAGAGGGAGAGAAAGAGAGAGAGAGAAGGCAAAAAGAAAAGCTCCATCTTTTGGCACTTATCTTCTACTTTAAGAGGAATGTGTGTGTGCTTGTGTGTGTGTGTGTGTGTGAGAGAGAGAGAGAGAGAGAGAGGGAGAGAGGGAGAGAAAGAGAGAGAGAAGGCAAAAAGAAAGGCTCGATCTTTTGGCACTCATCTTCTACTTTAAGAGGAATGTGTGTGTGCTTGTGTGTGTGTGTGTGTGAGAGAGAGAGAGGGAGAGAGAGAGGGAGGGAGGGAGAGCGTGAGAGGCAGAGAAAGAGAGAGAGAGAAGGCAAAAAGAAAGGCTCGAACTTTTGGCACTTATCTTCTACTTTAAGAGGAATGTGTGTGTGCTTGTGTGTGTGTGTGGGAGAGAAAGAGAGAGACAGAAAGAAAGAGAGAAAATTGGTGGGGGGGAAGAGAAAGAGAGAAAATGTTGCACATGACCCACAAGAACCAATTTTGTGTATTTAAGTACATTGACAATAAAGACTACACTCATAAGTGAAGTCCGACCACCGTGATGGCGAATCTATGACAGACGTGCCACAGGTGGCATGCTGAGCCCTCTCTGTGGGCACACGAGCCATCGCCCCAGCCCAGCTCCACCTCAAAGTCTCAACATCCTTTTTTTGTACTGTGGTGATATGAAGTTTACTTTTGGCATGGAGGATGTTGGTGGATTGTTTTGGAGATGCGGGTATGAAGCACGATGATGGCCTCTGTGTAATGCTCAGAGGTGGTGAAGATGGTTAGGGTGAAGAAAGGAGTGGTATAACGAAATTTGGAGTATGGCAACAAATGATAAATTAACAACAGAAATCAAATTTAAAAAAGGGATGACAAAAGGGCTACAACATAGATCTAGTGGATTGGGAAAGAATTTGGAACACAAATTATAAACTAACATGATCAGCAGCACTTAAAGAAAATATATACAAAATGTTTTATCGTTGGCATTTACCACCAACAAGATTGGCTAAAATGTACCCAAACATGAAGCCGACCTGCTGGAAGTGTAAAAAAGTACAAGGGAACTTATTATCACATATGGTGGACCTGCCCGGAAACACAAAAATATTGGACAAAAATTTGGAAATGGGTGCAAGAAATTACAGGGGAACAGATAAAATACAAACCCGAAATCTTTCTACTGGGAATAATCAAAGAGAAATATACAAAGAAAATTAAGTACACATTAACACATCTGCTAACTACAGCTAGAATAGCATTTGCCCAATGCTGGAAACAAAATAATACCCCCTCGGACGAATTAGTGATAAAAAAAAACTTTGGATTGTGCAGAGATGGACAAATTAACACTGAAATTAAAAGATAAAGAAGAGTCGGAATATTATGAAATTTGGAACAATTGGTACAAATGGCTGCAAAACAAGAATAAAATTAATTAAACGAAAAAACTATATATAAATATATATAGAACGGTGTATAAAGGTGTGTAAATATAGAAGCAAAATATTATATACATGTACCGGTATGATGACATAACAATGTTGATGTAATGACTGTAAGGTGTTGTAAAAGGGAAAAAATAATAATAAAAATCTGATAAAAAAAGGGATGATCAAAGCAAATAATTATAATGAAATATGGGAGGATTTTAAAAAAATCAGTGTTGGTGGAGCGCAAAGGGAATAAATCTACTCAAGAATATATGTTGTTTTGGAGGGGATAAGGGCACAATTGGAACATATTTTATATCTTTTAGTTGTTATAGATGAAGAAATATGGGGGGAAAGGTCTCTGGGCGGTGGGGGTGCACTGTAATATTTGCTTTTTTCCTTTTTATTTCCTTTTTTTGTATTTGCTATGTTTGTATTATATAAAGAGCTGAGGTGGCGCAGTGGTTAAATGCAGCACTGCAGGCTACTTCAGCTGACTTCAGTTCTGCAGTTCGGCTGTTCAAATCTCACCGGCTCAGGGTTGACTCAGCCTTCCATCCTTCCGAGGTGGGTAAAATAGGGACCCAGACTGTGGGGACAATATGCTGACTCTGTAAACCGCTTAGAGAGGGCTGAAAGCCCTATGAAGCGGTATATAAGTCTAACTGCTATTTCAGTTAGACTTATATACTGTTTCAGACAAATGGATATCCAATCTTTTCTTTAAAATTTCCAGTGTTGGGGCATTCACAACTTCTGGAGGCAACTTCTGTTCCACTGATTCATTGTTCTAACTGTCAGGAAATCTCTCCTGAGTTCTAAGTTGCTTCTCTCCTTGATTAGTTTCCACCCATTGCTTCTTGTTCTACCCTCAGGTGCTTTGGAGAATAGCTTGACTCCCTCTTCTTTGGGGAAGCCCCTGAGATATTTGAAAGACTGTTGCCATGTCTCCCCTAGTCCTTCTTTTCATTAAACTAGACCTACCCAGTTCCTGCAACCGTTCTTCATATGTTTTAGCCTCCAGTCCCCTAATCCTCTTTGTTGCTCTTCTCTTCACTCTTTCCAGAGTCTCCACATCTTTTCTACATTGTGGCGACCAAAATTGAATGGAGGATTCCAAATGTGGCCTTTATTTACAGACTTGTAATTTGACTTCATCTGTTTAATGACCCTCCTTGCCATGGTTGTTAAGTGAACCACTGCAGTTGTTTAGTAACAGAGTTCTTAAGTGAATCTGGCTTCCCCATTGACTTTTCAGAAGGTCACAAGAGGGCATCCCATAGCAATAGCAATAGCAATAGCAGTTAGACTTATATGCCGCTTCATAGGGCTTTCAGCCCTCTCTAAGCGGTTTACAGAGTCAGCATATTGCCCCCAACAACAATCCGGGTCCTCATTTTACCCACCTCGGAAGGATGGAAGGCTGAGTCAACCCTGAGCCGGTGAGATTTGAACAGCCGAACTGCAGAACTGCAGTCAGCTGAAGTGGCCTGCAGTACTGCATTTAACCACTGCGACTCCTTATGACCCCATCCCATGACCCCGGGACACTGCGACCGTCATAAATATGAGTCGGCCGACAAGCGAATTTTGATCCCATGACCACGGGAATGCTGCAGCAGTCGTAAGTGTGAAAAACATTCCTCAGTCACTTTCCCCCCCAGTGCTGTTTTAACTTTGAATGGTCTCCCTTCATCCAGTGAAATGATTACAGCACTGAAAAGAAACTGATTTACAAGAGGTCCTTGCGCTTGTGACCGTTGCAGCGTTCCCACGGTCACATGATCGGACTTTGGGTGCTTAGCAACTGGGGTGCATTTACAACAACGGCAGCATCCTGGGCTCACCGGTTCCCCGTTCGTGACCTTCCTATGAGCCAACAAGCAAAATCAATGAGGGGAGCCGGATTCACTCAGCGACCGCATGACCCGCTGACCTATTGCAGCGATCCGCTTAACAACGGTGGCAAGAAAAAGATACTAAAATCGGACGTGGCTCAGCTAAGAACCCCCTTGCTTAGCAATGGACATTCTGCTCCCAATTCTGGTCGTAAATCAAGGACCGCTGACCTGTCGGTTTGAAGCTGGTAATGCCGCCGATTCAGCCACAGGTGCCAGGAGCTTCTGGACCGACGCTACTGGGGGAAAGGAGAGGGGAAAAAAATCCACCCCAAACATCTTTATCTTTATTCAACCAGATGGATACAATTAGGCTGATCAGAGTAAATGCAGATGTGATTATCTCTTCCAATTTGCATCCAATATTCCCCAATCCCAGGGACTGGGGTAAAGATGGGAAAGTGGATGGCCAGCCAAAGATTATTGCAGAAAACCCAGGGCACAGAGTTAATTAGATCATCATTGCTGGTAAAATTGGACCACATCAGAGGGAGGAGGGAGAGAAAGTGGGAGAGAGAGAAAGAGGGAGAGGGACGGACAGAGAGACAGAGAAAGACAGAGAGACTGACACACACAGAGAGAGAGACAGACAGAGGGAGAGGGGAAGGGAGAGAGAGAGAGAAAGGGGGGAGAGGTGGGGGGGAGAGAGAGGGAAAGACAGACAGAGAAAGAGAGAGACTGACACACACACACACAGAGAGACAGACAGAGGGAGATGTGCAGGAGAGAGAGACAGAGGGAAATAGAGACAGACAGAGGGAGAGGGGAAGGGATAGAGAGAAAGAGTGGGGGGGGGAGAGGGGAGAGAGAGAAAGAGATAGGGGGTGATAGAGAGACAGAGGGAAAGAGAGAGAGAAAGAGAGGGGGAGAGAGAGACAGAGGGGAAGAGAGAGAGAGACACAGACATACAGACAGAGGGAGGGGAAGGGAGAGAGAGAATGGGAGAGCGGGAGAGGGTGGAGAGAGGGGGGGAGAGAGAAAGAGATAGGGGAATATAAAGACAGAGGGAAAGAGAGAGAGAAAGAGAGGGGGGAGAGAGAGACAGAGGGAAAGAGAGAGAGACGCAGACAGATAGACAGAGGGAGAGGGGAAGGTAGAGAGAGAAAGAGAGGGGGGAATGGTGGGGAAAGGGTGGAGAGAGGGGGAGAGAGAGACAGAGGGAGAGGGGAAGGGAGAGAAAGAGAGAAAGAGAGAG
>NC_045541.1:177799367-177806068 GCF_009769535.1 Thamnophis elegans | reverse complement strand
GGAACCCTTTCAGCAGTTCCAAAAAGACTCCACATCCATTTGCACCACTCCGGTGACCCTGAGGACAGAGATAAACCTCCAGGTGGCCTCAAGGACTCTCAAAAAGAATGCTAATGATGTGATGTCTGCCAGGAATATAAATCCTTCCATCCTCCACCATTCGGTCAGAACCGAAGAAGCTTCTTGGATGAGAAGCAAAATGTCTTCAAGGGAAAAACAAAGTCCAGTTGTCCTCTGAAAAAAATCACTTTTTTTTTGGAGTTTTAATCCTTTCTCTTCTGACTGCTAGTTGATGTTCCATCAGGGGTGGGGTTCAGCCGGTTTGGAACGGTTCAGGGAAAAGGTATTCTAATTTTACATCTGATTTGCCGAACTGGTAGTTGGACTGGCTCACCCCTCTCCTCCCAGGAGTCTCCACGCGGCCCATTTTGGATGCCAGGTAAGTGCAGGGGCACATGTGGAGGCTCTGGGAGGGTGAAAAAAGAGGCTCCATGGAACTTCCAGAAGTCTGGAAACGGGCCCGGTGTCAGCGTTCCAAACATCATGCAGAATTAAATCAGAGTCCAAGGCAGAGTCATCCTTAAAGTTCCAATTTAATAAAGCAGACATGTTGGCATCATGCTATGAAATCCCAATTCTAAAACTCCCTGGGATTCCACCCAGTTTAAAGTTCATGATCTTGTCCCCGTGCCCACAAATCCATCACATGGTCCAATCCTTCTTCTTCCTTCTTCACTAGGACTCCACCCAGCTTCTTCCAGTCAGGTGCAAAAGGTGCGGAGACAAAGAATAACTGTGAGCTTCTAGAAAGGGATTTTTTATTTTGAAAACAGCACATTCTACCCCTTGCTATTCCCCCCTTCTTAATGAGGCCAAAGATTCTTAAAGGAACTGCTTCAGGCCTGACACCCGGTTCCAGCCCCCAGAGGTCGGGGGAGGCTGTTTTTATCCCTCCTGAAGGCACAAGGAAATCCTCCAGAGCCCAGGGAGGGCAAAAACTGCCCCCCCCCCCATGGTGCAGGAAGCTGAGTAGGCCGCGCCTACCATGGCCCACCAACTGGGCAGAGAACTGGTGGCTTAAATTTTTAAATCTCACTCATGTTCCATCCTTCTCCAGATCTTCGACACCCTTCCTGGATTTCGATAGCAGATTTTTTTTAAATTATTTTTTCCCTTCTACAACACCTTACAGTCATTACATCAACATTGTTATGTCATCATACCTGTACATGTATATAATATTTCGCTTCTATATTTACACACCTTTATACACAGTTCTCTATCTATCTATCTATCTATCTATCTATCTATCTATCTATATCTATATCTATATCTATATCTATATCTATATCTATATCTATATCTATATCTATATCTATATCTATATCTATATCTATATCTATATCTATATCTATATCTATTATATCTATATCTATATCTATATCTATATCTATATCTATATCTATATCTATATCTATATCTATATCTATATCTATATCTATATCTATATCTATATCTATATCTATATCTATATCTATATCTATATCTATATCTATATCTATATCTATCTATCTATCTATCTATCTATCTATCTATCTATCTATCTATCTATCTATCTATCTATCTATCATCTATCTATTTGGCTTAATTCATTTTATTCTTGTTTTGCAGCCATTTGTACCAATTGTTCCAAATTTCATAATATTCCGACTCTTCTTTATCTTTTAATTTCAGTGTTAATTTGTCCATCTCTGCACAATCCAAAGTTTTTTTTATCACTAATTCATCCGAGGGGGGTATTATTTTGTTTCCAGCATTGGGCAAATGCTATTCTAGCTGTAGTTAGCAGATGTGTTAATATGTACTTAATTTTCTTTGTATATTTCCCTTTGATTATTCCCAGTAGAAAGATTTTGGGTTTGTATTTTATCTGTTCCCCTGTAATTTCTTGCACCCATTTCCAAATTTTTGTCCAATATTTTTGTGTTTCCGGGCAGGTCCACCATATATGATAATAAGTCCCTTGTACTTTTTTACACTTCCAGCAGGTCGGCTTCATGTTTGGGTACATTTTAGCCAATCGAGACCCCCCCGATTGGTCTGGAAAGAGAAGGCCTCAAATTAAACCTTGCAAATAGATTCTCCGTCACCGACTGATTTGCAGCTCCTGTACCCTGCTCTCCCGCTCTGAACGGTGAAGTTAATCACGAGGTGTTTTTTTTCCCCTTTTTTCTTTTTGTGGTAACCTTCATCCAGGCAGGAACAGGGGACCCAAAAAGGAAGGAAAGAGGGAAGGAAAGAAACCCCAAAGCTGGAGGAATTTGTCACGCGGAACTTTAACCATGAGTCCAGCGGCCAAGAATTTAAACGGCCAATCCCTTAGAGGTGTTGACCTCGGACACCGAACGGTAAAAATTTCATCATGGTGGATTATTCAAAATATTGTTAAAAAGAGGAAAAAGTTCACTCCTCAGTTATTCTTGTTAGGTATAATTACAGACTGTACAGTTATAGAGACTAATTTGATTCTGAACTTAACAACGGCAGCAAGACTGTTAGTGGCGCAGTAGTGTAAGAAGGAAGAATTGCCTACTGTTCAAGAATGGACGTTAAAAGTAATAAACTTAGCAGAGATGGCCAAAATCTCAGCATACTTGAAGGACCATTCAGATGAGAAATACATTGGAATGGAGAAGATGGACTGACTATATTCAAAATAAATATTGGACTAAGAAATTCAGTTAGCTTCTGAATGAATGAACAAGGAATGTTACAATTTACTTAAAGTTAGCTTAATAAACGGGGAGTTAAAGTATAAATGAAGGCAGGATGCTAAAGTTACTTAGTTTATGTTAGTGTATGATTGTTAAATGTTTATACCCTGTATTTTGCTCTGGGAGGTTGGGAGGAGGGAGGGTTGGAGGGGGTGCGGGGTTGGGGTGGAGGGAGGGAAGGGGAAGGGGAAATATTTGTAAAACCTTTTAAAACTCTTTAATAAAAAAAAAATCATCTTGGGATGGAATGTAAAGGACACAGTGTCAGGCCTGCAGCCATCTTTTCTTGTGGCTCTTTGGCCTGCCACACTTTCTATTATTCTGCTATGCATTTTCTATGGTGGGAAAATGGGAGGGGGGATTGTAGGGAGTTAGATGAGATGTAGCCATAACAACATTCTTTCCAGAAAACCAAGGTCATCCTTTGTCTCTAAACTCTCTGCACCTGACCGGAACTGGATGGGTGGAAGCTGCCAGCATGGCAGTGGGAGATTGAACCATGTGATGGACTTGTGCCTATGGGGGCAAAATCTTGAACTTTCAATTCGGTGGGGAAAACCAGGAAGCTTTCAGATTCAGGTTTTCCCAGATGTGCCATCATGGCTCTCCTAATAAATTGGAACTTTGAGCAAGACTTTGCCTTAAATTGTTCTACGCACAATCACTAAAAACCAAAATAGCACTGGCTCAGTGGCGGCAAGGGAACCGGTTCGAGAGCGTGGCATGCCTGGGTCGCTACCGGGTCTGCAGCGTATGCAAATGATTTTTTAAAAAAATAAGAGAGCAGTCCTGATATTGCAAATCACCATATATAAACAGAAAGCCAATCACATTTTCTTCTAGAACTGATGATGTTACCTACTTGGGTCGTGAAATGTCTGCAAGGAAACAAACAAGCTTAGAGGGCGCTAAGGACCCTTCAGTCCTCCTCCTCCTCCCCCTCCCCTTCCTCCTCCTCTTCCTCTTCCTCCTCCTCCTCCCCTCCCCCTCCCCTTCCTCCTCCTCCTCCTCCTCTTCCTCCTCCTCTTCCTCCTCCTCCCCCTCCCCTTCCTCCTCCTCCTCCTCCTCTTCCTCTTCCTCCTCCTCCCCCTCCCCTTCCTCCTCCTCCTCTTCCTCCTCCTCCCCCTCCCCTTCCTCCTCCTCCTCCTCTTCCTCCTCCTCCTCCCCCTCCCCTTCCTCCTCCTCCTCTTCCTCCTCCTCCTCCCTCCTCCTCCTCCTCTTCCTCTTCCTCCTCCTCCCCTCCCCTTCCTCCTCCTCCTATTCCTTTTCCTCCTCCTCCTCCACTTCTTCTTCTTCCCCCTCCTCCTCCCCGGAAACCCCTCTTCCTTCTAGCACTGCTGATGTTACTTAGTTGGGTCATGAAACATTTGCAAGAAAATAACCAAGCTGAGATAACACCAAGGACCCTATAGTTTTCCCCTCCTCCCCTGAGCCAGAGGCGCTGCAACAATCATAAATATGAATCATTTGTCAAACTTCTGAATTTTGATCGTGTGACCATGAGGGCTGCTGCAACAGTCGTAAGTATGAAAAACAGTGTTAAGTCACTGTGAATTCAATGAAATTTCAAACAGTCATTTAATAAATGTGGGAGGGAGAGGGAGTCAAACTATTCTCCAGGGCACTTGAGGGTAGAACAAGAAGCAATGGGTGGAAACTAATCAAGGAGAGAAGCAACTTAGAACTGAGGAGAAACTTTCTAACAGTGAGAACAATTAACCAGTGGAACAATTTGCCTCCAGAAGTTGTGAATGCCCCAACACTGGAAGTCTTTAAGATGTTGGATAGCCATTTGTCTGAAACGGTATAGGATTTCCTGCCTAGGCAGGGGGTTGGACTAGAAGACCTCCAAGGTCCCTTCCAACTCTGCTATTGTATATGTAAATGGTTGTAAGACAAGGACTTCCTGTATATATTGATTAGATAACGTAAAAAGTGGAGACTGGTAACATTATTAGGTTCATTTTACCGCGTTGAAAAGAGTCAGAATTTAATGCTTCCCCCCCCTTCATCCTATTCTTCTTTCTTTCCCTCTTTCCCCTTTTCCTATTTTCCCACTATTTTCCATTTCAATGCCTTTTATTCTCCAATAAGTTCAATAATATGATTATTATGTAGGCAATAACATAAAAAGGAGAAAAAGAGTGTCTGGAGATTAAGGAAACGTTTCTTCTTATCTGATGAGAAAAAGACGGAGGGATTTCGGATCTCAGATATTAAATTATAATATTATTTTTGAAAGCTGCCGGCAAGGTGTAGTTATCGTGATCTACCACACATACACGCAGGGCTCCTGATATCTAGAAAAGCTGCATCGTGAACTAATTGAAAAACAACCAAACACATTTAAAAGAAAAAAAGTCATTCATGTAAGCAGCTTTTTATTATTAGCCGTTTGTTAGCAATCTGGGACAAATAGATGGAATTAGCCGAGTTAAATAGTTCCTAGCTGTTTTATGTGCGCGAGAGAGGTGACGTTAGCTTTAATCCAAAATGAGTTTCAGATTTAAAGGGAGGAAGTGCAAAATTATGGGAAAGCGAAACCCCCAACACAGAGGTGTCCAATCTTGGCCACTTTAGGACCTGTGGACTTCAACTCCCAGAATTCCCCAGCACAATAGTAATATAGATGTCACAGATCCATGATGGCGAACCAATGGAACGCGGGCATGAACTCAGCTCAGCTCCATCGCGTGGGCACATGCGCCTCCTGCCGGCCAGCTGGTTTTCGGATCTCTGCTGCTCATGTGGGAGACGTGCGTGCATGCGCGGAGGTGCATGGGGTCACGTACGACAGGGGGGAGCACAGGGGGAGTGCCCAGGAGCATCACTTGAACACCACCGGCATTGACCCATTCACCGTCATTCTATTGCTAAGTGAGACGGTTGTTAAGTGAGTTTTGCCTTGTTTTACAAACTTTCTGGCCACGGTTGTTAAGTGAATCTCTGCAATTGTCAAGTTGGTCACCTGGTTGTTAAGTGAATCTGGTGTCAGGGTTCCAAACAGCATCCAAAAGTAAATCAGAGTCCAAGGCAAAGTATTGCTCAAAGTTCCAATTTATTGGCACGTCTGGGAAAACCCGAATCTGAAGGCCTCCCGGTTTCCCCCACCCAGTTGAAAGTTCAAGATCTTTCCCCCACACCCACAAGTCCATCCCATGGTCCAATCTCCCACTGCCACGCTGGCAGCTTCCACCCATCCAATTCCGGTCAGGTGCAGAGAGTTTAGAGACAAAGGATGACCTTGGTTTTCTAGAAAGAATGTTGTTATGGCTACATAGCATCTAACTACATACAATCCCCCCTCCCATTTTCCCACCATAGAAAATGCATAGTAGAATAATAGAAAGTGTGGCAGGCCAAAGATCCAAAAGAAAAGATGGCTGCAGGCCATTGTCACAAAAAAGGGAATCACGTGACACCCCGCCCCTCCGGGACACTGCGACCGTCATAAATACGGGTCAGTTGCCAAGCGTCTGAATTTGGATCACCTGACCATGGGGATGCTGCGACGGTCGTAAGTGTGAAAAGCAGTCATAGGTCCCTTTTTTCAGGGCTGCTCTAACTTTGAACAGTCACTAAATGAACTGTGATAAGTTGAGGACTACCTGTATCTTAGGAGTTCCAGAACTAAAATGAGCCCATCCTTAGAACATCTGCGTTACTGCTGGGTCGGATGATGTAAATTGTTGGAAATGTGTTAGTCGGAAGGGCTGAATGGGCTCCCAGGCCTCAGCCAACCTTTTGGATGAATGTCAGCCAGAATTTAAGAGCTGGTTTCAAGGATTGGGAATCGATGTGGCTCCCTCTGCTCATTTTACAGGCATTTTCTGAACAGAGTTGATCCTTTGTTCATTTACTAAATTCATTCACTGGCTTGCTAACATTTTCATCCTGCCTTTCTTGCTGCAAAAGGCAGCCTGCATG
>NC_045541.1:177751867-177794367 GCF_009769535.1 Thamnophis elegans | reverse complement strand
AGAGGGAGAGAGGGAGAGAGGGAGAAAAAGAGAGAGAGAGAAGGCAAAAAGAAAGGCTCAATCTTTTGGCACTCATCTTCTACTTTAAGAGGAATGTGTGTGTGCTTGTGTATGTGTGTGTGGGAGAGAGAGAGGGAGAGAGAGAGCATGAGAGAGGGAGGGAGAGAAAGAGAGAGAAAATTGGGGGGGGGGAGAGAAAGAGAAAATGTTGCACATGACCCACAAAAACCAATTTTGTATATTTAAGTACATTGACAATAAAGACTACACTCATAAGTGAAGTCCGACCCCCGTGATGGCGAATCTATGACAAATGTGCCACAGGGGGCATGCTGAACCCTCTCTGTGGGCACACAAGCCATCGCCCCAGCCCAGCTCCACCTCACATCCGTGCGCCCCTACCGCTGGCCAAATGATTTTTGAGTCTCTGTCGTGCATGCATGGGGGTTAGGGTGGCCAACTAGGCCCAAAATGGGCCACGGGCAGAGATGTGTTGCTCCCGGTTCGGCCCGGTTCAGCCTGACTCAGCCGAACCGGTCATAGCAGCAACAGGAAGCTGCGCCCACCTGCCAGGACGCTTCTGCGCATGCGTGAATACCTCTGAACCCGCTCAATTGTGCTAATGTCCGATGTACAGTGTGGATTCCAGACAGACAAGCTGTATTCGAGGATTGGTCTGGCAAAGGTTCATACAATGTTCCCGGAGAAGAACCTCCCCCAAATTAGATTAGCAACTTTTTCTAATTGTTCTTTTCTGCTCGTTGCAAAGTGTTAAGAGACCCATTGCTTGCGATCCCAAAGGGGCTTTTTCAAGAGGCAACTGGATTTTCTTGTTTGTCTTGACCTGCAGGCCTGAGAATCTCCATAGCAGTGGTGAAATTCAAATTTTTTTTTACTACTGGTTCTGTGCGTGTGGCTTGGTGGGGCGTGGCAGGGGAAGGATACTGCAAAATCCCCATCCCCTCCCCGCTCCTGGGGGAAGGATACTGTAAAATCCCCATCCCCTCCCCACTCCTGGGGGAAGGATACTGCAAAATCCCCATCCCCTCCCCACTCCTGGGGTAAGGATACTGCAAAAACCCCATCCCCTCCTCGCTCCTGGGGGAAGGATACTGCAAAATCCTCATTCCCTCCCCACTCCTGGGTGAAGGATACTGCAAAATCCCCATCCCCTCCCCACTCCTAGGGGAAGGATACTGCAAAATTCCCATCCCCTCCCCACTCTTGGGGGAAGGATACTGCAAAATCCCCATTCCTTCCCCACTCCTGGGGGAAGGATACTGCAAAATCCCCATTCCCTCCCCACTCCTAGGGGAAGGATACTGCAAAATCCCCATCCCCTCCCCGCTCCTGGGGGAAGGATACTGCAAAATCCCCATCCCCTCCTCGCTCCTGGGGGAAGGATACTGCAAAATCCTCATTCCCTCCCCACTCCTGGGTGAAGGATACTGCAAAATCCCCATCCCCTCCCCACTCCTAGGGGAAGGATACTGCAAAATTCCCATCCCCTCCCCACTCTTGGGGGAAGGATACTGCAAAATCTCCATTCCCTACCCACTCCTGGGAGAAGGATACTGCAAAATCCCCATTCCCTCCCCACTCCTAGGGGAAGGATACTGCAAAATTCCCATCCCCTCCCCGCTCCTGGGGGAAGGATACTGCAAAAACCCCATCCCCTCCTCGCTCCTGGGGGAAGGATACTGCAAAATCCCCATCCCCTCCCTGCTCCTGGGGGAAGGATACTGCAAAATCCCCATCCCCTCCCCACTCCTGGGGGAAGGATACTGCAAAATCTCCATTCCCTACCCACTCCTGGGAGAAGGATACTGCAAAATCCCCATCCCCTCCCCACTCCTGGGGGAAGGATACTGCAAAATCCCCATCCCCTCCACACTCCTGGGGGAAGGATACTGCAAAATCCCCATCCCCTCCCTGCTCCTGGGGGAAGGATACTGCAAAATCCCCATCCCCTCCCCACTCCTGGGGGAAGGATACTGCAAAATCTCCATTCCCTACCCACTCCTGGGAGAAGGATACTGCAAAATCCCCATCCCCTCCCCACTCCTGGGGGAAGGATACTGCAAAATCCCCATCCCCTCCCCACTCCTGGGGGAAGGATACTGCAAAATCCCCATTCCCTCCCCATTCCGGGGCCAGCCAGTGGTGGCATTTGCCAGTTCTTTGAACTACTCAAAATTTCCGCTACCGGTTCTCCAGAACCTGTCAGAACCTGCTGGATTTCACCCCTGCTCCATAGATATTGGTTGTGATATTTTCCAACACCCATGATTTTATACAAGAAGTCTCTGGGTTAAGAACACCTTGACTTAAGAGTGACTCACAGTTAATTACAGCGAAATGTGAGTGAAGTACACAACGATGCATGTTAAATAAACAACAGTTCAAGTTCATTGAACAATACTGCTTATGCATGAATTATACAATAGGGTGTTATACAACACCTTGCATTCACATAGGACTTAGGGAGAGACCACCTTGGGAAGGGAACTTGTTTTTAAACTGGGGACTAGCTGTTATCCTACCACATCAACAGAAGGACAGTTTTAAGATCACACAATCTTAATACTTTATATATCTCTTTATAATGCCTTGATAAGGCCACACTTGGAATATTGTATTCAATTCTGGTCACCACAATGGAAAAAAAAAAGATGTGGAGACTCTAGAAAGAGTGCAGAGAAGAGCAACAAAGATGATGAGGGGACTGGAGGCTAAAACACATGAAGAACGGTTGCAGGAACTGGGTAGGTCTAGTTTAATAGAAAGAAGGACTAGGGGAGACATGATAACAGCATGGCTTTCTAGGAGCCTGGGGAGGGTGAAAATGGCCTGTTCTCCATCTTCCGGTGGGCCCGGTAGGTCCATTTTTCACCCTCCCCAGGCTCCAGAGGCTTTCTAGGAGCTTGGGGAGGGGGAAAAAACAGCCCAACACGCAAACCGGAAGTTTGGGGACGGACTTCCGGAGGGTCTGTTGGGCTGTTTTTCTCCCTCTGGGGCAGCGTTTCTCAACTTTGGCGACTTTAAGTCCCGTGGACTTCAGCTTCCCCTGTCAGCTGTGCTGGCTGGAGGATTCTGGGAGTTGAAGTTCACAGGATTTAAAATCGCCAAGGTTGAGAAACACCGTGACCCGACAAATGCGCGCACGACAAAAGCGCGCTGACAAAACTGCGGTGCAAAAACTGCGACGTCATCAATGCGCCGACAACAGCATGCCGACAACAGCACGCTGACAAAAGCGCGATTTAAGTGAAGGTAAGGGTTAGGTTTAGGTTTAGGTTTAGGCTTAGGCTTAGGCTTAGGCTTAGGCTTAGGCTTAGGCTTAGGCTTAGGCTTAGGCTTAGGCTTAGGGTTAGGGTTAGGGTTAGGTTTAGGGTTAGGCTTAGGCTTAGGCTTAGGCTTAGGCTTAGGCTTAGGCTTAGGCTTAGGTTTAGGTTTAGGCTTAGGCTTAGGCTTAGGCTTAGGCTTAGGCTTAGGCTTAGGCTTAGGCTTAGGGTTAGGGTTAGGCTTAGGGTTAGGGTTAGGGTTAGGGTTAGGCTTAGGCTTAGGCTTAGGCTTAGGGTTAGGGTTAGGGTTAGGGTTAGGGTTAGGGTTAGGTTTAGGTTTAGGCTTAGGCTTAGGCTTAGGCTTAGGCTTAGGTTTAGGCTTAGGCTTAGGCTTAGGCTTAGGCTTAGGCTTAGGCTTAGGCTTAGGGTTAGGGTTAGGCTTAGGTTTAGGGTTAGGTTTAGGTTTAGGTTTAGGTTTAGGCTTAGGCTTAGGCTTAGGCTTAGGCTTAGGCTTAGGGTTAGGGTTAGGCTTAGGCTTAGGCTTAGGCTTAGGCTTAGGGTTAGGGTTAGGGTTAGGGTTAGGGTTAGGGTTAGGGTTAGGTTTAGGCTTAGGCTTAGGCTTAGGCTTAGGTTTAGGGTTAGGGTTAGGGTTAGGGTTAGGCTTAGGGTTAGGGTTAGGCTTAGGGTTAGGGTTAGCGTTAGGCTTAGGCTTAGGCTTAGGCTTAGGCTTAGGGTTAGGTTTAGGTTTAGGCTTAGGCTTAGGCTTAGGGTTAGTGTTAGGGTTAGTGTTAGTGTTAGGGTTAGGTTTAGAGCGCGCTTCTGTCGGCGCGCTGTTGTCGGTGCGCTTCAGTGCTCATTCGTCGGTGCGGTTTCGAACTCGGTTTAGTCGGCGCGCTTTTGTCGGTCGCCCTTTCGTCGGTGAACCGAGAAACACTGCTCTGGAGGCTTCAGGAGGCTTCCCTGAAGCCTCCCGCTGAAGCTGACAAGGCAACGCCTCGCATGCCCTCAGAAATGGCTCCATGTGCCACCTGTATAGGGTTTCCTGTCTGACAGGGGGGGGGGGGTTTGACTAGAAGACCTCCAAAGTCCCTTCCAACTCTGTTATTCAAAATCAGGATAGAAAAAAAAATGACAAGAGGAAAAAAAACTCACCCACATGTAAAATTTCTCAGCCGGCATTGTAAAAGTGTCGAATTTGGGAACTCATAAGCACAAAGGCACCACCTTTTCTGACCCCCCTCTCCTGAATTCGAATTCCCCACACCGCCACAGAGGCAGGGAAGGTAGCTTTTCCCCAGCCCGCTGATTCAAGGTGGCATTTGAGAGGAATGGTTCCCTTTAGCATAGCCGACAGCTAATTTGTGTAAAGTTTAATTACAGCGAGCGTTAATTAACTGGCCGTGTGTTTCAATAGTAAAAGGGAGGCCATCTGTTCCTGGGGAAATTTTGTCTTTTGGTCTCTCTCCTCCTCTTCTTCCTCCTCCACCCTCTGCCCCCCAGGTTTTGGATTTTAATAATGCCATTGCTGGAGGGGGAGGTGGGGAGGGAGGGGGGCGGCATTGGGTGCAGCGTAGGATCCTCTGCATTGGGTGGGGGGAGATGTTCCTTCAGGGGAGAGAAAGAGAGAGAGACCACGAATGGAGAGGAAGAGGAAGAAGTTGACAGACATAACTTTTTTTCTTCCTGCTATCTTTCGTTTCCCTCTCCTCTCCCACTTCCTCTTCCTTTTCCTCTCCTTTCCTCTCCTTTCCTCTCCTCCCTTCTCTATCTCTCCCTTCTTCCCTTCTCTCCATCCCATCCTTTCCCTCCCCTCCCCTCTTTCTCTTCTCTCCTTTGCCCTCCCTCCCTCCCATCCCTTCCTTTCCTTTTTCTCTTTTCCTATCTTTCCCTTCCCTTTTCCTTTCCTTTCTTCTTCTCTATCCTTCCCTTCTTCCTTTGCTTTCCTTTCCTTCCAACTTTTTTTCTTCCCTCTACCCTTCCTTTCCCTCTCTTTTCCCACTTCCTCTTCCTTTTCCTCTCCTCCCTTCTCCATCCCTCCCCTCTTCCCTTCTCTCCATCCCATCCTTTCCCTCCCCTCCCCACTCCTCTTTCTCTTCTCTCCTTTGCCCTCCCTCCCTCCCTCCCTCCCTCCCTCCCTCCCATCCTTTCATTTCCTTTTTCTCTTTTCCTATCTTTCCCTTCCCTTTTCCTTTCCTTTCTTCTTTCCTATCCTTCCCTTCTTACTTTCCTTTCCTTCTCTTCTTCTTTTCCTCTCTTCTCCTCTCCTCCTTGCTGGCAGGGGAATTCTGGGAGTTGAAATCCGCACCTCTTAAAGCTCCTGAGGTTGGGAAATACTGGCGTAGATTTCTACCCGTGTTTTCCTGAAAATAAGATTGGTCTTATTTTCTTTTGGGCTTCAAAATAAGCATTAGGGATTATTTTCAGGGGGTGTCTTATTTCCCCCCCCCACGTACGGGAGGCCCACTTCGTCTGCTTGCTCACGGTGGGGCAGGAGGCCACGTGGTGTGTCAGTGTGCCCCACACGCATGCACCGGCTTCCCTCAGGGCCCCCACAGCCAGGCCATTCACACCCCAATACCTTCCTCAGGGCGGCAGCCCTGGTACCCCTGTGCAGCAAGAGTCTGCGGTCTCAATTCTTCTGCTTGTTTCCAGCTGCAACCGAGCATGAGGCTGAGTGATGACGTCAGTGCCACGGCCATGAGGCAAGGCAGGTGTCGGGGCATGGATGGACAGCTCCATCCCTCCTGCCTCACCTTGCAGCCATGGCACCATGTGCAGCCAGATTGAAGGGCTGGCCGACTGGCTGCAGAAGCGCTTACCTAAGGCTTATTTTGGGGCAGAACTTATGTTAGGGGCACACTAAGGGGTGGGTTCTAGCTGGCATTTCTTCTGGTTTGCTCGTGTGCGCACAGGCGCAGTTCAGTGGAAATTGTTCTATGCATGCACAGAACTCCAAAAAAGATGGCAGTGACGACGGCAACCGGGCAACCAGTTTGAGGGCATGGTCAACCTGGGTCGCTGCTGGTTCTGCGACCCAGGCCGGCATGCCACCACCGGTTCAGCCGAACTGGGCCAAACTGGTAGGAACCCCCCTCTGGTGCATGCATAACACATGCCAGGTCTTATTTGTGGGATAGGCTAAGGTGACCAGATGTCCCGATTTCGGCGGGACAGTCACGATTTATAACAATTTGTTCCGTGTCCTGGGGCGTTTTTAAAAAGTCCCGATTTTCTGGCTTCATGTTGAAATCCCAGTGGATTTGCTTAAGAAATCCTAACTGGGGCAAGACAAAAGACATCCTGTCTAACCTCTGTCTATGTCTCAGTACTTTCATTGAAGATATTAGCAATAGCAATAGCAGTTAGACTTATATACCACTTCATAGGGTTTTCAGCCCTCTCTAAGCGGTTTACAGAGTCAGCATATCACCCCCACAGTCTGGGTCCTCATTTCACCCACCTCGGAAGGATGGAAGGCTGAGTCAACCTTGAGCCGGTGAGATTTGAACCGCTGAACTGCAGATAGCAGTCAGCTGAAGTGGCCTGCAGTACAGCACTCTAACCACTGTGCCACCTCTGCTTTAAAACATTAAAGCAAGAAAACAGACCCCCCGCACCCCTTTTACCTCATTTTATAAGAAAAGATGACCCAGAACCATAGAGCGGCAGGAAATACTTGGCTAGAGAAGTTGCGAGTGTTCCTTCCTGGATTTCCCAGAGGAGAGGAGCACGGAGGTTGGAGGTCGTCTCGTGTGGAAAAAATGGTGGCAAAGTTTCTTTGAAAAATATTTCCCTGGGACTAATTTCATCATTTTAATTTGCTCAGTTCTTTGTATTAACATCTACATCATTCTGGATTGACTTGGAGTATCTGCCTGCTGGTAAGTGAGCTGGGTTTTTTCTTTTATTTTTTTTAAATGTATTTTAAAATAATATTTTATTTATTGTGCATAGGATTTTTTTAAAATAGTTTTATTCTGTGTGTATTCTTTTTTTTAAATTGTCTTAGACTATTTAAAAAAAGATTCTATTGAAAATAAATTGAAGTGAAACCATTTTTAAAAATTCTATGCACAATACTTTGAAATATATTGTGCATAGAATTATTAAAAATAGTTTTACTTAAATTTATTCTGTGTGGAATAGTTTGAAATGTTTTACTTCAATTTATTCTGTGTGGATTCTTTTTTTAAATTGTTTTAGACTATTTAAAAAAAGATTCTATCCAAAATACAAAATACCAGCTGCAGTTATTCACTTAAGAACTGTGGCAAGAAAGGTGGTATAATGGGCTTAGTGACCAAAGTTACAATGGCATTGAAAAAAGTGACTGATGACCATTTTTCACACTTAGTGACCATTTTCACACTTAGCGACCGCTGCAGCATCCTCATGGTCACGTGATCAAAATTTTGATGTTTGGCAACAGTTACAATTTATATTTGTAAATTGTAGTTATGTTGAAATAAAAAAAATATTACAATACTATTTTTGTGTTGTATGAAAATTTTTGTTGCTCCGTATAAAATTTTTAATCAAGCCCCCCCCCCCCCGGTCAAAGGTGTCCCTCTTTACCAATCTGAAAATCTGGTCACCTTAGGATAGGCCTTATTTTCAGGGGAATATATATAAATAAATATATATATTTCCAACTCAGAGATGCCTCTGCTGATTCTCAGAACCAAGGTGCCTCTTCTTCTTCTTCTTCTTCTTCTTCTTCTTCTTCTTCTTCTTCTTCTTCTTCTTCTTCTTCTTCTTCTTCTTCTTCTTCTTCTTCTTCCTTTCATCTCTAGCTCTTCCCTTCCTTCTTTTTGCAGCTGGGGGTTAAGAGAGAGAGAGAGGAAGAGAGAGAGGGGGAGAGAGAGGGAAGGAGGGAGGGGGAGAGAGCAGGAGGAGAGGGGGAGAGAGGGAAGGAGGGAGAGAGGGAGGTAGGAGAGAGGGAGAGTGGGGGAGAGAGGGAAGGAGGGAGGGAGGAGAGAGGGAGAAAGAAAGAGTGGGAGAGAGGGGGAAGGAGGGAGGGGAGAGAACGGGAGGAGAGAGGGAGAGAGGGGGAGAGAGGGAAGGAGGGAGGGGGAGAGAGCGGGAGGAGAGAGGGAGAGAGAGGGAAGGAGGGAGGGAGGAGAGAGGGAGAAAGGAAGAGAGAAGGAGAGAGGGGAAAGGAGGGAGGGAGAGAGGGAGGTAGGAGAGAGGGAGAGTGGGGGAGAGAGGGAAGGAGGGAGGGAGGAGAGAGGGAGAAAGAAAGAGAGGGGGAGAGTGGGGGAAGGAGGGAGGGGGAGAGAGAGGAAGAGAGGGAGTGAGTGGGAGAGAGAGGGAATTAGGGAGGGAGGAGAGAGGGAGAAAGAGAGAGGGGGACAGAGGGGGAAGGAGGGAAGGAGAGAGAGGAGGGTGAAGGAGAGAGAGAAAGAGGGAGGGGAGAGAGGGAGAAAGAGAGAGGGGGGGAAGAGAGGGAAGGAGGAAGGGAAGAGGGAGCGAGAGAGGGAGGGAGGAGAGAGAGAAAGAGAGAGAGGTTGGGAGAGGGGGAGGGACAGAGGAAGGGAGGGAGGGAGGGAGGGAGGGGGAGAGAGCAGGAGGAGAGGGGGAGAGAGGGAAGGAGGGAGAGAGGGAGGTAGGAGAGAGGGAGAGTGGGGGAGAGAGGGAAGGAGGGAGGGAGGAGAGAGGGAGAAAGAAAGAGTGGGAGAGAGGGGGAAGGAGGGAGGGGAGAGAACGGGAGGAGAGAGGGAGAGAGGGGGAGAGAGGGAAGGAGGGAGGGGGAGAGAGCGGGAGGAGAGAGGGAGAGAGAGGGAAGGAGGGAGGGAGGAGAGAGGGAGAAAGGAAGAGAGAAGGAGAGAGGGGAAAGGAGGGAGGGAGAGAGGGAGGTAGGAGAGAGGGAGAGTGGGGGAGAGAGGGAAGGAGGGAGGGAGGAGAGAGGGAGAAAGAAAGAGAGGGGGAGAGTGGGGGAAGGAGGGAGGGGGAGAGAGAGAGGAAGAGAGGGAGTGAGTGGGAGAGAGAGGGAATTAGGGAGGGAGGAGAGAGGGAGAAAGAGAGAGGGGGACAGCGGGGGAAGGAGGGAAGGAGAGAGAGGAGGGTGAAGGAGAGAGAGAAAGAGGGAGGGGAGAGAGGGAGAAAGAGAGAGGGGGGGAAGAGAGGGAAGGAGAGAGGGGAAAGGAGGGAGGGAGAGAGGGAGGTAGGAGAGAGGGAGAGTGGGAGAGAGAGGGAATTAGGGAGGGAGGAGAGAGGGAGAAAGAGAGAGTGGGGGAAGGAGGGAGGGGGAGAGAGAGGAAGAAAGGGAGCGAGTGGGAGAGAGAGGGAATTAGGGAGGGAGGAGAGAGGGAGAAAGAGAGAGAGGGGGGGACAGAGGGGGAAGGAGGGAAGGAGAGAGAGGAGGGTGAAGGAGAGAGAGAAAGAGGGAGGGGAGAGAGGGAGGGGAGAAAGAAAGAGAGCGAGGGGAAGAGAGGGAAGGAGGAAGGGAAGAGGGAGGGAGGGAGGGAGGGAGAGAGGGAGGGAGGAGAGAGAGAAAGAGAGAGAGGTTGGGAGAGGGGGAGGGAGAGAGGGAGGGAGGGAGTGGGAGAGAGAGAGAGAGAGAGAGAGAGAGAGAGAGAGAGAGAGAGAGAGAGAGAAAGAGATGCTCTCCCTCTCTAGAGCTGAGTCATGAGGGTGCCGAGAGGGCTGGGCAATGCCACCAAACCCTTCCCAACTATTTCCTTCCCTTCCAAGGGGCCTTTCTGGGAATCCTTTGAGGGTCTATCAGCCACTCCTCCCCTCTGATGAAGTGAGAATAAGGCCTCCCGGCTCCTTGTTCCTTGAAAAGAGCCCTTGTCAGGTGGAGATTTCTTGAAAAAAAGGAACAGCTCTTCAGAGCATTGATTTTTGAACTCCTGCCCGAGAACGGAGGCTAAAAGACGGCTCATTTATCGGCTTGTTCAGGCTAAAAGTGAAGAGGGAGAGGAAGGCCTTGAAGGGTTTTCTTCCGGATGGGCCTACCTTCCTCTGTTGAGGCTCTCCTGGCAACCGTTGCCATAGGGATGGCTGAGGGCTTCCTCCCACCTCTCCCTTAGCAACCGGCCTCAGGAAAGGACCTGGTGGCAGTTCTTACTTTGCCAAGGACTGGACACAACAGAGTCACGGTGGGGGCAGAAGAGAATATTTGTAGCTCAGGGTTGAACTCTGCGGCCCTTGGTGCTCTCTGAGCTTGGCCGTTTTCTTGCAGACGTTTTATGACCCAACCAAGTAACATCGTCAGTGCTAGAAGGGGGTAGGGTTTGGGGAGAGGAGGAGGAGGAGGAGGAAGGGGAGGGGGAGGAGGAGAAGGAGGGGGAGGAGGAGCAGGAATAGGAGGAAGAAAAGGAGGAGGACTAGGAAGAGGGAGGAAGAGGAGGAGGACGAGAAGGAGGAGAGGGTAGAAGATTGTGGGGTCTTTGGTGTTCTCTGAGCTTGGTGGTTTTCTTGCAGATGTTTCGTGACCCAAACAAGTAACATCATCATTGCTAAAAGGAAGTGGGGTTTCTAACAGCCAGCTTCCAAAAACACTCAGATCAGATCAGCCCAGCATCTAACAAACAGAGAACTAACAGTCGTTCTGGCTCCCTCTTATGGCCGATTGAGGAAACAGCAACCAATCACATTTTACAGTATGATTTAAAGAAACAGGTACAACATTGTTACATGATTTATATATTGCCAACCCAACCGTTAGAATTATATTCCTAACAATGACCCAACCAAGTAACAACATCAGTGCTAAAAGGAAGTGGGGTTTGGGGAGAGGAGGAGGAGGAGGAGGAGGAGGAGGAGGAGGAGGAGGAGGAGGAGGAGGAAAAGGAGGAGGAGGAGGGTGGCATCCTTAGTGGCCTCTGAGCTTGTTGGTTTTCCTACAGACGTTTCATGACCCAACTAGGGAACATCATCAGTAGTAGAAGGGAGTGGGAAATGGTCTCTGTTAGAGACTTATGCGATTGGTGTTGATGGGAATCTTCTTGGTGGTTCCTTGTTTAGACTGTTAGGCCTCTTGCATACAGTATAAACAAAGAGCAAACCCCACCCTTGTTAGAAGAGCCGAGGTGGCGCAGTGGTTAGGGTGGAGTACTGCAGGCCACTTCAGCTGTTATCTGCAGTTCAGCGGTTCAAATCTCACCGGCTCAAGGTTGACTCAGCCTTCCATCCTTCCGAGGTGGGTGAAATGAGGACCCAGACTGTGGGGGCAATATGCTGACTCTGTAAACCGCTTAGAGAGGGCTGAAAACCCTATGAAGCGGTATATAAGTCTAACTGCTATTGCTATTGCTATTGTTTATGAACCCTTCACCACTGCACCCATTGAGTTTGGTTGTCAGAATCCAGCTGGGAAGGTCTCAAATGGCCATCGCGTGACCCCAGGAGGCTGCAACCATCATAAATGCTTGCTGGCTGCCAAGTGCCCAAACCATGTGACCAGGAGAATGCAGTTACAGTCCCTTAACGGCAAGGGCTGGTCACTTCCAAAGCCATTGCAACTTCAAGCGGTCACTAAACAGAGCATTGTAAGTTGAGGATTACCAGTAGCCTTTAAGCTTGAAGAATTGTGATCATGGGGGTGCTGGGATTTAATTACATGCCCGCCTGTAATGAAATAGGATTTATGAAATTCAGGATAGTCTTGGATAATTATACTACAATAGCTAAATGTAGAGATGAATGCTCCGTCTCATCTTTCCTCCCTTCAGTAATACAAAAATCCTCCAGTTCTCGGGTTTTTTTTGCTTTCCCAGGGATTGCCCTCACCAAGAGGTGGACTGGATGACCTCCAAGTCCCCTTCAACCTCAACTAAGATGGTGGCTTCTACACTTGGTTGCGGAAGGAGATCTGAGCAGCTGCATCTCTGTTTGTCTCTCTCTCTCTCTATTCCTTAAACTTCAAAGTGGAAAGCTAATTAAAGCCTGCTTTTTGTTAAAATGTTTCAAGAGAAAATGTAGAAAGTACTTTTCTTTTTAATAACTAGAAAGATAAGGTTAAACCAGAATAAATTAATTGGCCAAATCTTCTCCAGAAATAAGAAGGTTTCTCTTCCCCCTCCCTCTTCTCTCAATTTTCTTTTCCTCTTCCTTCCTCTTTTTTCCCTTCCCTTCCCTTCCCGTCTTCCTTTCCTTTCCTTCCCTTCCCTTCCTTTCCCCATCTATTTATTTTTCATTTTCCCTCCCTTCCTTTACTTCCTTTCCATTCCTTTCCCCATCTATTTACTCCCTTCCTTTTCCCTCCCTTTTCCCTCCATTCCCTTCCTTTTCCTTCCCTTCTTCCTTTCCTTTCCTTCCCTTCCCTTCCTTTCCATTCACTTCTTTCCCCCATCTATTTACTCCCTTCCTTTTCCCTCCCTTCCTTTTCCCTCCCTTCCTTTTCCCTCCCTCCTTTCCTTTTCCTTCCCTTCTTCCTTCCTTCCCATCCCTCCCTTCCATTCTTCCTTTCCTTTCCTTTCCTTTCCTTCCTTTCCATTCACTTCCTTTCCCCATCTATTTACTCCCTTCCTTTCCCTCCCTTTCTTTTCCCTCCCTTCCCTTCTTCCTTCCTTCCCTTCCCTTCCCTTCCTTTCCCTTCCCTTCCTTTCCCCATCTATTTACTCCCTTCCTTTTCCCTCCCTTCCTTTCCCCCCTTCTTCCTTCCTTTCCCTCCCCTCCCTTCCCTTCTTCCTTTCCTTTCCTTTTCTTCCTTTCCCCATCTATTTATTTTTCCTTTCCCCTCCCTTCCCTTCCTTTCCTTCCCTTTCTTTTCCCTCCCTTCCCTTCCTTTCCTTTCCTTCCCTTCCTCCTTTCTTTTCCTTCCGTTCCCTCCCTCCCCTCCCCTTTCTCGTTTCCTCTTCCTCTTCCCACCAAAAGGAGTCCAATCGAATTGAACCAGGAGCTCCACAGTTTTCTTTCCTTTCGTCCTGAATTGTAAATCACCTGGAGAGATTTGAGGAATGGGCTAAGAAGAGGCCCCCACCGAGGAACCGACTGCCTGAATTCTGCACCCGATGACGTCAACCACAATTTTCAGGGCGAAACGAGGGAGCCTTTTTCCTTCAACCTATTTCTATGCCAGCCTCGACCAAAACTTTTTTCTGGGACACCGCAGAACTCAATGAAAATTAAGCTGTGGGGTGTAAAAATTAAATACTGGGATAAACACCAGAACAGGTGAGACAATATGATATGATTCGCAACAGAAGGAACAGTTCATATAATTTGAAAGCTGCAAGGGAAGCTTTGTTTCACTTTCCACAATGTTTACATACCCTCATTTGGCTTCTAAACCAGCTTGTGAATTTTCTCCGAAACTATCCACTCCACCCCCCAAAAAATCCAGTAATACATATAATTGGGTGTTTTTCTACTGTGTTTGCTTTTCTCCATAATGTATATATATGTTATATAAATTCTTCCCTCCAAATGCTACGGTTTCTAAGGTTTCCTTTAGGTAGGCGACTTTGAATTGGAGAAATATGCGCTGACATTTGTAGAAATGGGAATAAGAGGGCAGGGCAGGGCATGGGAAGGAAGGGAAGGGAAAGGAAGGGAAAGGGGAAAGAAGAGGAGGGGAGAAGAGAGGAGAGAAGGGAAGAGAGGACAGTAGAGAAGAGAAAGATGGATGGATGGATGGATGGATGGATGGATAGATGGATCAAATGGATAGACTGTGAGAGGAGAGAAGAGGAGAGAGGAAAAAAGAGGAGAGGAGAGGAGAAGAGAGGAGAAAGGAGAGGAGAAGAGAAAGGAATGGATGGATCAAATGGATGTGAGAGGAGGAGAGGAGGAGGAGAGGGGAGAGGGGAGAGGGGAGGGGAGGAGAGAGAAGAGAAGAGGATGAATCAAATGGATGGATAGACTGTGAGAGGAGGAGAGAAGAGGAGAGAGGAGAAAGGAGAGGAGAAGAGAAGAGAAAGGAATGGATGTGAGAGGAGCAGAGGAGGAGGAGAGGGGAGAGGGGAGGGGAGGAGAGAGAAGAGAAGAGGATGAATCAAATGAATGGATGGACTGTGAGAGGAGGGGAGAAGAGGAGAGAGATGGATGAATGGATCAAATGGATGTGAGAGGAGGAGAGGAGGAGAAGAGGGGAGATGGGAGGGGAGGGGAGAGAAGAGAATAGGATGAATCAAATGAATGGATGGACTGAGAGGAGGGGAGAAGAGGAGAGGAGAAGAGAGATGGATGAATGGATCAAATGAATGTGAGAGGAGGAGAGGAGGAGAAGAGGGGAGGAGAGAGAAGAGAAGAGGATGAATCAAATGGATGGATGGACTGTGAGAGGAGGGGAGGAGAAGAGGAGAGAAAAGAAGAGGGTGGATCAAATGGATGGATGGATTGTGAGGGGAGGGGACATTCCTATATTATGCTACTTGAAAAATTTTGAGTCTATGTGAACATTTTCAGAAAAGAGGAACATTTAGGCAAGAAAAACAAAATGCAAAAATATAGAATAGGTGGTACCTTGCTCAACAGTAGTAACTGTGAGAGGGATCTTGGAGTCCTAGTGGACAACCATTTAAATAGGAGCCAGCCGTGTGCAGCAGCTGCCAAAAAAGCCAACACAGTTCTAGGCCGCATCAACAGAGGGATGGAATCAAGATCACGTGAAGGGTTAACACCACTTTATAAGGCCACACTTGGAATACTGCATTCAGTTTTGGTCACCACGATGTAGAAAAGATGTGGAGACTCTTGAAAGAGTGCAGAGAAGAGCAAGAAAGAGGATTAGGGGACTGGAGGCTAAAACATATGAAGAACAGGAGCAGGAACTGGGTATGCCTAGTTTAATGAAAAGAAGGACTAGGGGTGACACAATAACAGTATTCTAATATCTCAGGGGTTGCTACAAAGACAAGGGGGTCCACCTATTCTCCAAAGCACTGGAAGGTAGGACAAGAAACAACAGATGGAAACTAATCAAGAAGAGAAACTGTAGAAATGTAGAACAGAGGAGAAGTTTCCTGCCAGTGAGAACAATTAATCAGCGGAACAATTTGGCTTCAGAAGTTGTGGATGCTCCAACACTGAAAGTATTTAAGAAGAGATTGGACAGGCATTTATCTGAAATGATACAGGGTTTACTGCTTGAGCAGGGGGTTGGACTAGAAGACCTCTAAAGTCCCTTCCAACTCTGTATTCTGTTCAATTTGATCGGACAATACAACGCCCGGTTTCCTGGTTCCTGCTTTTTTTTACCAACATTTGAACACCATCAAGAATCAGACTGAACCCAACTAAATAAACACTTTCTCTGTAATGTCCAGATGTGCATCACAAGGGGCATTCATTATCACCAGAATTATTAAGGCTATATTTCATTTTGAGCCACCGCGCTTTGGGCACAGATGTTCCAAAGATGTCCACCAGCTCCCCCCTAGTGTTCTTCTCTCTATCCTCCCTTTGAGTTGGCTGGTGGCTTTTCAGTGGCCAGGATGATCCCAGGAGTACGGTTCTGTCTGGTGGCCAAGCTCAAAGGCGTTCCTCAATAGATGTTCTCCAGGAAACCAGCTTACTGTCATCGCTCTTGAGGTCTTCTTCTGATCTTCTTCTTGGGTTCCTGGCCTTTTCCCTGTGGGTTAATCTTCAGAATCGGGAACGACGTGGTTCTGCCAACAGGAAACGTGGTTGCAGGTGGGATATGGCTTGTTCTTGGTCAGCTCGCAGCATCCTACCGATTTCTCTTGTTGCCATAACCTCATCGCCATCAAATGGGTGACCACCATGACCTTCTGCATGCAGAGAGGACAGGTTTTATTTCTGGCTTGGGTGATGTGCCAGAGGTCGATACATCGGCTGTGAAAGGCATGGGAACAGGAGAGCACCTTCACGCCATCGTACTGCATGTACTGGTCTAAGCAAATGGCGCATTCTTGGTACTTAGAACCGGTCAACGAAATATGGACAGGGTCCTTCTCCTGCTCCCGGAGAAGGCGGTTTCGCCTTGTTCTCTTCCTCTTGCTCCAGGGTAGATAATGCTCCGTCAGCATCATGGCAATGAAAGTGGCGGACACAGTAAGACAGATGATCCAACAGGTGTAGAACATGGCAATCTGGCAGCAAAAGCCCGCTGGCTTGAGGAGACAATGGCTGGGACTTCTGACCACCTTGAGACGGGAAGTCCTCGAAGCCATTTTCCAGGGGAAATGAAAACGTTCGCGCCTGGGGAGGGCAAGAAGGGCTTTCCCCGAGCGGCGCAGATGTTTGAGGATTTTTGCCGTCTCTTCCGCAGAGAA
The DNA here is from genome assembly GCF_009769535.1 of Thamnophis elegans. NCBI lineage: Eukaryota > Metazoa > Chordata > Lepidosauria > Squamata > Natricidae > Thamnophis > Thamnophis elegans. The sequence goes on along the minus strand of NC_045541.1, from coordinate 177,777,899 downwards.
CGCGGCTGGGATGTGAAGGTGCCATTTGGCGCCCGGCTCGCTCACGATGTTCTCCAGCATTGGGGAACTCACATTGTGCACGAGGGCGGTGTGGGAGCCCACTTGTTGGGCCTGGAGGATCTTCTTGGAGAAGGAGCAGTTGTGTTGACGGAAGAGGACTACAAAGAGGGACGAAGACGGAGGTGGCCCTTGGATGCGGTGGTAGGGGTTCAAGGGCTTCGCCTTCACCCAGAGGCCGAGGAGTCCCTCGGGAGGGAGCAGGGGTTGAAAGAAAGCTGGTAGAACCCCAACATCTAGCGAGGTGGCGTTAGGGTTGCAAGTGGCGGGGCTGAAGGCCTTGATGGAGATGGCTTGGAGAATCAAGAACAGAGCGACCATGTGCCAAGAAAATGGAAATCTCATGCTGGTTGAAGGTCCTGGAGATCTTAGCAGGGGGCTTAGTCCTCCTTGAAGGTCAACCGAGGGGAGAAGAGATGCTCTTAGGCTCCAGAAGAAGAGCTGTAGCTTCTAGATGGCTGAGCTTCCATAGATTCAAGAGCTGTAGGTGAAGTTGACAAGTAGATCGGGGTCTTCTTGATCTGCTCCCCTCTCAGCAGGCCTGGCCTGCTGGTTGCTGCCAAATGATTGCTCTGCTCTTCCTCCAGGTGTCCTTCAAGATGTTTCTTCAGTTGGCCCTTTGTGACCTCATCGTGTTGTCTTCTCCTCCATTTCTCCCTGGGCTTCCCTTACCTCCCATGGCTTCTGGGAACTAGTGAGATAACCCTAATTCCTCTGGCATGGCAGCTGGAAGTGGTTGACATCTTTGGGGAGAGTTAACTATATGGAGAGCTATTCTTCAGGAATCCATTAATCTTCTTCTTTCTCCTCCTCCTCCTTCTCCTCCTCTTCCTTCCTCCTCTTCCTTCCTTCCTCCTCCTCTTTCTTCTTTTTTCTCCTTCTCTTTCTATCCTACCCCCTTTTTCTCCCATCCTCCTCCTCTTCCTTCTCCTCTCCCTCACATTCTTCTCTTTCTTTCTCCTCCTACCCCACCTTCTCTTCCTCCTTCTTCTCTCTTCCTCCTCTTTTCCCCTCCTTCTCTTCCCATTCTTCTCTTTCTGTTTCTTTCTCTTTCTTTCCCTCTTTCTCTTTCTTTCTCCTCCTCCTCCACTGCCTTCTCCTCTGAAATAGTACAGGGTTTTGTAAATAATCCAACATACATAGGGAGCTTTTAAGAAGCGATTAGATAACCCTTCGCCTGAAATGGTATAGTATAGGGCCTAAACGGGATTGGACTAGAAGAGGTCTCCAAGGTCCCAACTCTGTTATTCTATTCTATTCTATTCTATTCTATTCTATTCTATTCTATTCTATTCTAATTCTAATTCTATTCCATTCCATTCTATTCTACACTTATTCTATTCTATTCTAATTCTATTCTTCTCCTCTCTTCCTCCCCATCATTCCTTCCTTTTCTCCCCCCCCTCCTCCTCCTCCTCCACCACCACCACCACCACCACCACCACCACCACCACCACCTCCCATTCCTTCTCTTTCTCTATTTCTTCCCTTATTATTTCTTTGTTAGAATAGAATAGAATAGAATTTTATTATTTGTATGCCGCCCTTCTCCGGGAGGACTCAGGGCGGCGAACAATTCAAACGGGGGAAAAGGGGAACATAAAAACGAAATACAAATAATAAAAATAGGCAACAGTCGCACAACCATACATGTCGAGAGGGGAGGGGAACTCATCACCCCCAGGCCTGCTGGCAAAGCCAGGTTTTGACGGCTTTTCGGAAGGCCTGGAGAGAGGTGAGGGTCCGAATCCCTGCGGGGAGTTCATTCCAGAGGGCCGGAGCTGCCACAGAGAAGGCCCTCCCCCGGGTAATAGCCAGGTGGCATTGGCTGGTAGATGGCACCCGGAGAAGGCCGACCCTGTGAGATCTAATGGGTCTGTGGGAGGTTAGTGGTGACTGGAGCACTACTCTTGAAAACACTCCACTGGAGAAAGTTCTTTATGGTTCTTCTCCAGGATTGTTGGGTAATCACAAGTCAGGCAGATTGCAGAGATGAGTGTGGGCCTTGAGTTCTTCATCTCCACGCTCCTTGGCCCTGGCATCCAAAAACAAAAAACCAAGGAGGCCAAGAATTTCACAGTCCCCTTAGAAGAATTTCATTCCCATTCTTTTTTCCCCTCTCTCTCTTAAAAACCTTCCAGAGCAATTTCGGTCTCGCATGAGGAATGAGTTTCAATTGAAAGAAAAATGCAGGAAAAATATCTGTGTCCAGAGCAATTTGGAATGCTTTGGACATCTGCATTCCTTGCCCCGAAGGACAGAAATGTAATTTATGAGTTTGAGGTCAAAAAGCTCCCTTTCTTCCATGACAATCAGGGGGTGTTTTCCTTGCACCAAATAAACAAGAATGCAAAATTATCTTGGAAAGAGGGTAAATACTGCAGGATGAACGTTCTCGCACGGAGTTTAGATTTTTTTTGCAGGCCTCTGCAGTTGCAAAATGATGGGGGGAGGTGTGTGGAAAAAGAGAATGTGGGGAAGCAAATATGGATTGTAAATTTTCTTTCAATCCCCGAACCTCTTCCTTCATCCTGTCCCCACTAAAATTAGAAGCCATTTTTACGACCTTTCCTTCCACAGTCTCGCCCTATAGGGAATGTTTGAGTTCATAGTTTAACGGTCTGGCACTAATCCCAGATTTAAAAAAACAACAACATTGGGTTAGGTGGGGAAAAAAAAAATAACTAAATGCTAAATTGCATTAATGCCTACTAGATAAAACATCATGTGCTTTTGGCCAGGGTTAAAAGAAGAAAATAACAGAATGGCAGAGTTGGAAGGAATAGAATAGAGTAGAACAGAACAGAACAAAACAGAACAGAATAGCAATAGCAATAGCAATAGCAATAGCAATAGCAATAGCAATAGCAGTTAGACTTATATACCGCTTCATAGGGCTTTCATCCCTCTCTAAACGGTTTACAGAGTCAGCATATTGCCCCCAACAACAATCCAGGTCCTCATTTTACCCACCTCGGAAGAATAGAAGGCTGAGTCAACCTTGAGCCGGTGAGATTTGAACAGCCGAACTGCAGAACTGCAGTCAGCTGAAGTAGCCTGCAGTGCTGCATTTAACCACTGCACCACCTCGGCTCTTTGAATAGAATAGAATGAATAGAATAGTTGGAAGGGACCTTGGAGGACTTTTAGTCAGCTGAAATAGCCTGCAGTGCTGCATTTAACCACTGCGCTACCTCGGCTCTTTGAATAGAATAGAATAGAATAGAATAGAATAGAATAGAATAGTTGGTAGGGACCTTGGAGGACTTTTAGTCCAGCCAGAGGTGGGTTACTACCGGTTTGCACCAGTTTGGACAAGTGGTAGTTTGGCCTTGGTTGCCTGAACCGGCAGCAACTCAGGCTGGCCGCGCCCCCAAATTGGTTCCTCGGTCAGCAATGCTGTTGCCAGCATATTATTTTACTAAATTTTTCATATTCTGCACATGCGCAGAGCAATGTATAGTCAACTGTGCTGCATGTAAAGTGCACAAAATGAGCAAAGCATGCAAAGGGCACAGTGTGCAAAGCACACGTGAAGCGAAGTGCACATGAAGTCCGCATCAACGCTGGCAGCAAAACACCCCTGAATCCAACCCCCTGCTCAGGCAGGAAACCTTCTACCCAGAGATGGGTTGCTGATGACATTACCGCTAGTCTGATGCGCACATGATTATGTGCATGCACAGTTGCCTATAAATAGGTCTGTGCATGCACAAAAGATTAAAAAGGCCAAAAAAACACGCCAGGGAATCGGTTCGGGGGCATAGCAAACCTGCCGTCCCTACCAGTTCGGTGACTTAGTCACAATTTCCACTACAACCCGAACCCGAACCAGTGCGAACAGGTAGCAACCCACCTCTGCTTCTACCACTTCAGACCAATGGTTGTCCAGTCTTCTTCTTTAAAACCTCCAGTGATGAAGCACCCACAACTTCTGGTGGCAAGCTGTTCCACTGGTCAACTGTCCTTAGTATTAAGAAGTTTCAGGCCTGGGGATAAAAATCTTAGTTCGTCCCCTCCCGAATGATGAATGAATGTTGTGCTCTATTTTTAATATTATGTATTGTCTTATGTTTTTTGTCTTTGTACCCCCTTCCCCGTGTTTTGTAAGCCGCCCTGAGTCCCCTCAGGGAAAAGGGCGGCCTATAAATTATAATAAACATTCAAACATTCAAACATTCATTCTCCTTAATTCAAGGTTGCTTCTCTCCTTGGTTAGTTTCCATCCGTTGTTTCTTGTCCTGCCTTTTTGGTGTTTTGGAGAATAAGTTGAATCTCTCTCTTCTTTGTAGCAGCTATTCCAAATGGTTCACCGACAAAAGGGCTCCCGACGAAACCGCGCCCGACGAAACCGCGATGACAAAACCGCAAGTTCTAAACCGTGCCAACGAATGAGCGCTGAAGCACGCCGACAACAGTGCGCCGACAGAAGCGCGCTCTAACCCTAACCCTAACCCTAAACGTGACCCTAACCCTAACCCTAACCCTAACCCTAACCCTAACCCTAACCCTAAACCTAAACCTAACTCTAACCCTAAACCTGACCCTGACCCTGACCCTGACCCTAACCCTAACCCTAACCCTAACCCTAAACCTAAACCTAAACCTAACCCTTACCTTAACTTAAATCGTGCTTCTGTCGGCACGCTGTTGTCGGCGGGTTGATGACGCGCAGTTTTTGCGGCGCGGTTTTGTCAGCGCGGTTTTGTCGTGCGCACATTTGTCGGGTCACGATTCTAAATAGCTACAATTGGTTTCCCTTACTGGGCTTTTGTTGACTTTTATTGACAAGATTGATCGATGGTGTATTTGGACTGTTTCCTTATCAAAGAGATTGATTTACAGGTAGTCCTCGACCACAATTTGTTGCTAAGCGAGACAGTGATTAAATGAGTTTTGCCCCATTTGGAAAGTTGTCTTGCTGCAAATGTTAAGCCAATCACAGCGATTGTTAAGTTACTAGCACACATCATTAAGTCACACGGTTATTAAGTGAATCTGGCTCCCCTCCCCCCCGTTGACTTTTGCTTGCCAGAAGGTCGCCAAAGGGGATAACATGACCCTAGGGGACACTACGACCGTCGTAAATATGAGCTAGTTGCCAAGAGTCCAGGTTTTGATCCCATGACCACAGGGATGCTGCAATGGTCATAAGTGTGAAGAATAGAATAGAATAGAATAGAATAGAATAACATAGGGACCTTGGATGTCTTCTAGTCCAACCCCCTGCTTAGGTAGAAAACCCTATACCATTTCAAACAAATGGTTGCCCAATCTCTTCTTTAAAAACTTCCAGTGTTGGGGCATTCACAACTTCTGGAGGCAAGCTGTTCCACTGATTAATTGTTATAACTATCTGGAAGTTTCTCCCCAGTTCCAAGTTGTTTCTCTCCTTGATTAGTTTCCACCCATTGCTTCTTGTTCTACCCTCAAGTGCCTTGGAGAAAAGCTTGACACCCTCTTCTTTGTGGCAGCCCCTGAAATATTGGAAGACTGCTATCCTGTCTTCCCTAGTCCTTTTCATTAAACTAGACGTACCCAGTTCCTGCAACCGTTCTTCATATGTTTTATCCTCCAGTCCCCTAATCCTCTTTGTTGCTCTTCTCTGCACTCTTTCTAGAGTCTCCACATCTTTTCCACATCGTGGCAACCAAAACTGACTGCAAATATTCCAAGTGTGGCCTTACCAAGGCCTTATAAAGTGGTATTAACCCTTCACGTGATCTTGATTCTCTCCCTCTGTTGATGCAGCCTAGAACTGTGTTGGCTTTTTTGGCAGCTGCTGCACACGGCTGGCTCCTATTTAAATGGTTGCCCACTAGGACTCCAAGATCCCTCTCACAGTTACTACTATTGAGCAAGGTACCACCTATACTGTCCCTGTGCATTTCGTTTTTGTTGCCTAAATGTAGAATGGTACTTTTGGTCACAATGGTCAGAAAAAACTTTCTTCAGTGTCATAGCCTCAAACGGTCACTAAATGAAAGGTTGTAAATTGAGGACTACTTCTATTGGAAATGCAGATTATGTTCAGTGGTTAGAAAAGTTAAATCCTGAGCTTAGGTAGGATTAACCAAAAACATAGGTACAAAACAGGTGGTACTTGGTTGAGCAGTAGTAACTTCAATTGTAAGTGTAGGCAACCACTTAAATACAGGTAGTCCTCAACTTACGGCCACAATTGAGCCCAACATTTATGGTGTTAAGCGAGAAATTTGCCAAGTGAGTTTGGCCCCATTTCACGACGTTTCTTGCCACGTGTGTTAAGTGAATCACTGCGGCTGCTAAATTAGTCACACGGTTGTTAAGTGGAGGAAACAGAACTACCGAATGACAGAGCTGGAAGGGACCTTGGAGGTTTTCTAGTCCAACCCTCTGCTCAGGCAGAAGTGAACCTAGTTTCCCCCTGGGGGAAGGTCACGTGAGCTCCCACTTCTGACAAGCCACGTCAAGGGGGAAACGAGATTCACTTAACAACCGTGTGACCAACTTAACAACCGCAGTGATTCCCTTAGCAAATGCGGCGCGGAGAATTGTAGAATGGGGCAACGCTCACTTAACAAATTGCTCACTTAGCAACATGAATTTTGGGCTCAATTGTGGTCATATGTCGAGGACTACCTGTACAACGTCTCCTGCCTTGAGCTGGAAGGTTGGACTAGAAGACCTTCGGGGTCCCTTCTGGCCCTATTCCGGTTCCAAGAATCAGGATCAGACGTTAAATTTCAATGCAGAAGATTTATTGCTGAAGAATCTGGCCGACTAAGGGTCAAAACTAAATTGATGCTATGTAAGAATTAAGAGAATTCAAGAGGGGGTGGACCTGTGTTGCTTGTGGCAATGTAAGGATTCCAGACTGGTTACTCTCTTCACTCCACCCCTGGTTCTGCCTCCTTTTCTTCTATGAATTATGAAGAAAACAACTATATCTGGTTGCCCTTACTGGTCTTTTGCCGACAAAAATGAATTGGCACCATGTTTTGTTCTCCTTACCGAAGTGTTGAGCCATGGTCAGAAAAGAGATTACAGTATATTTTACTAGTTGATAACCTGGAGTTGCCCGAGTATTTATTTATAGGGGGAAAATATCCGGACCAAACGTAATTTCTAATGTTGGATTTTCCCCTTTACCAGAGGGAGCGCCCTTGTGGAGTACTGTGAAGCCGTTACCATGGCAACTCCACTCCGTTGTACAGTAGAAGCCACAGTTTAACACAGGGGCGGGTTTTGGCAGGCACTACTGCCAGTTCGCTTGTGTGTGCACTGCACTGCGCATGCACAGTGCAATAAAAATTGTTCTGCGCAAGCACAGAACTGAAACACAAGATGGCGGTGCCTATGGGGCCACCCGGGGAACCGGTTTGAGTGTGTGGCAGGCTTGGAACCAGCAGCGACCCAGACCGCCAAAGCACTACCGGTTCGGCCAAACAGGTCTGAACCGGTAGGAACCCCACCGCCGGTTTGACACACCTTCTGCTGGGATATTTTTGTGCGATTTCCAGTTTAGCTGATGGCATGGGGATCTCCTAGTGGTCTCCTTTCCATACATTAGCCAATTTCAGTCAAAATCACTCAGGGGTTGCTTGTTTGCTGGGCCCAATGCATCCCTGTTCTTGAATGATGGGTTTCCAATTCTTTCTGAATGCAGAATAAAAGGATTCACGAACATGAAGACAAAAACAGTGGAATGCCATTGCAATATTAAACTAGGAATGGGAAATCTAGAACATTCTACTCTCTTCTGAGTGCCAGAAGCTTATTGGCTGATTTCGGGCCAGACCCTCCTTCTCAGTCCAAGAGCCAATCAGGTGCAGTGAGGAAGGAGCTGAATTAGGAGGGGGAACGCCTAGGTTTCTAGCCCCTCCCCCACCTTCAGCCTCTGAACCTCATTGGCTGACTTTGGGTCTGTCCCTCCCTCTGTGTCCGACTTACCTCAACGGGTTGTTGTGAGATTTACAAAGCTGCTTAAAAGACCTGAACAAAAGGCGAGAAATAGATTTAACTTTTCATAAGTTTGGGCAGTCCTCAACTTACGACCCCAATTGAGCCTAGAATTCACATTTATTAAATGAATTCTGCCCCATTTTATGACTTTTATTGCCACCGTTGGTTGAACCACTGCAGTTGTTAATTTACTAACAGGGCTGTTAAGTGAATCTGGATTCCCTGTTGACTTTGTCCGAAGGTCGCAAAAGGCGATCACATGACCTGGGGACGCCACAACCAAGGGCGAAATCCAGCAGGTTCTGACAGGTTCCGGAGAGCTGCTAGCAGAAATTTTGAGTAGTTCAGGGAACCAGCAAATGCCACCTCTGGCAGGCCCCAGAGCGCCGTGGGAATGGAGATTTTGCAGTATCCTTCCCCTGCCACACCCACTAAGCCACGCCCACAGAACCGGTAGAAAAAATGAATTTCACCACTCACTGGCCACATCCGTCATAAATAGGAGTCAGTTGCCAAGCGTCTGAATTTTGATCACGTAACCCTGGGGACACTGCATCCAGAGGGGGGATTCAGGTGGTTCGGACCGGTTCACACGAACCGCTAGTTCTGGCGATCAGTTGGCCCCACCCACCCGCCCCTGCGCTAGTCTGTCCTATATTCCCTTTGTTGGAAGCCCAGCTGATGGCAGAGTGGATTCAGCTGTTTTACTCACCAGGGCTGCAGTAGAAGATAAGTTTTAGAGTTGTTTTGAATCGAACTGTGTGTGTGTGTGTAGCGATTACACCAGTTCAGTGGTGGGTTCCAGGCGGCATGCCCCGGTACGGGCGTACCTGTGGTAGCTGGGAACAGTGGCCACTGTACCGGAACGGTGACTCATTTGGCCTGCCCATGTTCCTTACCGCTTTTTGAGGGAAATGGGCCAATTACGCATGCGAGCACAGCATACGGCACCTGTGTGACCTCCACCGAGCAGCTGAGTGTCGTAGGGCGGTGCCCTCTGAGGACACCCAGCCCTGTCACCAGTTGCAACGGGATCCGGAACCCACTTCTGCACCAGTTGAATCCCACCACTGGCTGCAATGGCCGTCAATGTGAAAAATGGTCATGTCAGTTTTTTTCTGGGCTGTTGTAACTTCAGTCATTAAATGAACTATTGTAAGTCGAGGACTGCGAGTAGTCTTCGAGCTGCAAAGTGACTGGATTCCAATGTTTTTCAGTCCAAAAGTATCTCCTGAGCAACTTTACTCGAACTCTAAATTCACACTCATCTAGGGCGGCATTGGAGCTACGGGAAGGGCTGCCAATGCGAATTACGTAACCACAGGGAGAAAAAAAAATGGATTCACATACCAAAGCCCCCTCAACAGACTTCAGACCACCGGCAACAGTTGAGTTTCACCCCTAAAGTAAGTCATGGATTTGCCGAGCAGTGCAGAAAAAGAGACATAATTCATGTCACTTACAGGAATTTATCTCTTTGGCATTGTTGTGTGATTACTCAGATGGCATAAAACCAAGCAAATGATGTAAATTAATCCTGCACATTCAAATTTGAGGAAGGTTGGTATCCAATTGCTACCTTTCTACAATTAGTTCAGACTCTGTTCTGTTCCTATTCTACTCTACACTAGTTTAATTTCTTTCTGTTCTGTTCTATTCTATTCTATTCTTCTCTACTTTATTCTCCTCTCCTCTTGTTTACTTATTCTGTTCGGTTGTAATCTATTTTGTTTTACCTACTTACTCTCTCCTCTCCTCTCCTCCTTTACTTATTCTGTTCTGTTGTACTCTACTTTGTTCTACCTACTTACTCTCTTCTCTTCTCCTCTCCTCCTTTACTTATTCTGTTCTGTTGTACTCTACTTTGTACTATCTAGTTACTCTCTTCTCCTCTTTGTACTCTACTTTGTTCTACCTACTTACTCTCTCCTCTTCTCCTTTACTTATTCTCTTGTCATACTCTGCTTTGTTCTACCCTCTTCTCTTCCCTTCCCTTTCCTTCTATTCAACTCTCCTATTATTTCTTCTCCTTATTTCTATTCTTTTCTATTTCTATTCTACTTCAGCCCAGAATTTCCATTGCTGAACTGAGCAAAGTGATTGTTAAGCGAGTTGCACCCATTTTATCACAACAGCCCTAGTCCGTCTCTTCCTTAAACTAGACCACATATCATCAAGCTGCCAAGGTTGAAAAACACTCCTGTAACCATACAATAAATGTACAGTTAGTACTTATAGTTGTGCTTCTTGCCTGGACTTCCTCAAAGGGCTAACACCGGTAGAGAAGATGTTGATGAAGAAACGAACATAAGGGATTAGTTGGGTTTTTAAAATCCTATCTAGTCCTCAACTTCCAACAGTTCATTCAATGACTGTTCAAAGCTACAATGGCACTGAAAAAAGTGATTAATGACCATTTTTCACACTTACGACCATTGCAGCATCCCCACAGTCATGTGATCAAAATACAGATCCTTAGCAACTGACTCATATTTATGACGGTTGCAGTGTCCAGGGGGGTCACGTGATCCCATTTTGTGACCTTCTGACAAGCAAAAGCAATGGAGAAGCCAGATCCACTTAATAACTGTGTTACTAGCTTAGCAACTGGAGTGATTCGCTTAAGGACTGTGTCAAGAAAGGTCATAAAATGGGGCAAAACCCACTTAAAAATGAGTCACTTAACAACAGAAAGGTTGGACTGAATTGTGGTCATAAGTCGAGGATTACCGTTTACTAGTTTCTGAATTTCCTTCCCTATTTCAAGAGGTGCTAACCACCCATTCAGTTTATTCTTTCTGAAACACCCTCTGTCTATGGGTGATGTGACATGATAGCAATGATGATAATGATGATGTTTTTTTAAAAAAGCCAAGATACAGCCCAATGGATCTCCTGACCGCATCCTCACCTTGCTCTCTTCTGACCATTGAAACCCCAAATTCTTAAAAGACAACATGCACAATGACAACAATTGGGAAGAATTGTGTTCTTTCTCTGTCCCCGTCCCTCCCATTGGATCCGGAGGTCCATCTCAGTTTCTTCTCCACTGCATCTCTGCCGCCTCCCTAGATTGCGCTGTTAACCTTCTGCTTGCAGATTGGGCACGTCTTGCCAGCCATGGGTTGGATGAGTAACCAGGTGTTGATACAGGTGGCATGAAAGACGTGGGCACAGGGAAGAACCTTCACCCGGTCACCTGCTTCATAATCTGCCATGCAGATTACACAGGTGTCATACCTGTCACCATGCTTGAAGGTCTTCACTTGGATGCCTTGGTAGGGCCGGCCCCATTTCACCCAACTGACCAGCAGCAAGAAGCTAGTGCCCATGCTGAGGCTGAACAGCAGCCCAAATTCCTGGAGGACTTTGAGGAACAGTTGTTGAGTACAGTAACCCGGCCAGATCGGCAGGTCATACACAGCTAATTCCCAAAGAGCCACATATGTTTCATCCGAGCAGGAATTGTAATAACTCTGGGGTACCACCACCATAATTTGGGCATCCTTTGCTGAATGAACTTGCCTTCTCAAAAGTTTAGAAGCTGTCCGTCCAATAAACAACGACGGGATAATGATCGGCAGTCTTCTCTCTTCCATGCTGACCACCATGTTCACCAAGAAATCAGAACACAGGTTGTAGATGATAGCTGCGCGGTATCCAGCTTCCTGGGCGTGGAAAACTTTAAGGTTGAAGGAACAGTCATAGCGGCGGATGAGGGCAACGAAACCAGAAGGAGTCCGGTTGGAAACTGGGGCTGCTTTGATGGGATGGCAAGCATTGGCAGGCACCGTTTCAAGCAGGTAACCTTTGAGACCAGTGACGGGCATGGGTGGACCAAAACAGGCTGGGGCAGCATTAAAATCCATACAGGTGTCATTCTGCTTGTACACCAGATGAACAAATGGCTTGGCCAAGGCAGTCTGAAGAAACAAGGAGAAGGTCACTAGCAGAAGAAGACGTTCCACCAAGCCCCCCATGGTGGAGATGGCCTTCTCCAGACACAATGGATGGAAGATGGAGACAGACGGGTAGAGTATCTAGGTCTCAACCTCTTGGCATTTTGGGGAGCTGGCGAGCGAGCCGTCGAGGCCACGTCAAACCCAGCGATGGTCTTCAGGAGCAGAACTGCAAAAAGTCTCCTTCCTTGGAACTCGCCTCTTGAAATTATGAAACTCAGCTTGTTCTCTCAACCACACTGATACCACAGTTTTCACCACAGGGCATGTGGCTCTCACCCACCACAGGTGTAGTAGTTTGAAACAGCCCACTCCCTTATGACATCACTCACCCATTACTTGGGCTACTATCACTGAGTGGCAAGGCGAGAACAAGGACTGATGTGTACTAAAACATAACAGGTAAAAGTAAAGATAAGGGTTTCCCATTTTGTGTGGTTGTTAAAAATCAGAATTAGAATAACAGAGTTGGAAGGCACCTTTTAGGTCATCTAGTCCAACCCCCCCCCAAACAGGAGACCCTACACCATTTCTGACAGATGGCAGTCTAGTCTCTTCTTGAAAGCTTCCAGTGATGAAGCTCCCACAACTTCTGAAGGCAACTTCTGTTCCATGGGTTGATTGTTCTCACTGTCAGCAAATTTCTCCTTATTTCCAGATTGAATCTCTCCTGGATCAGTTTCCATCCATTATTCCTTGTTTGGCCTTCAGGGGCTTTGGAGAATAGGTTGACCCCCCCCCTCGTTGGCAGCCCCTCAAACATCGGAAAACTGCTATCATGTCTCCCCTGGTCCTTCTGTTCACTAGATTAGCCATGCCCAGTTCCTGCAGCTGTTTTAGTGAGTCGTCGAAGCCACCAGTCAAAATCGATCAGCCCCCTCTCAACAGAGGAGGAGGGATACCACATCATCTATCTCCAGTTTACAACACAGTCCTTTCAGCAGTTCCAAGAAGGCTCCACACCCATTTGCACCACTCAGGTGACTCTGAGGACACCGATGAACCTCCAAGTGGCCTCAATGACTCTCAAAAAGGATGCAAATGACCAGCTGTCTGCAAGGAGCATAAATCCTTCCGTTCCCCGCCATCCAGTCAGAGCTGAAGAAACTTCTTGGATGAGAAGCGAAACGCCTCCCAAGAAAAACTAGAAAGTCCAGTTGCCTCTTGGGGAAAAAAAAATAAACACCTTTGGGAAATTCTGGGAGTTGAAGTCCACTTATTCAGAAGCTGGGAAACATTGCATTTATGAAATGCCGTTGAAATGTCAGGGGGTGGGATTGGCTCCTAGGCTTTCTCCTCCCACCTTAATATTATTCATTGAGCTGAATAATAATATAATATTCATTACTTTCTACTGCACTTGTATAGGAGTTAACTTCTCCCCTGTTTCCAGTAAAATCCTGCTATGTAACTTGCCTTCGAAGCAATAACTGCACTTTGTTCATTGTTACAGATTGCTCCACGAGTAAGGAACTAATGGGTTTTGTGAATTGTATGCATTTTGTAAGGATATACTCTGGATAGTTCGGGTGCGTCTTTTAATCCTAAACTGCTGAGCAAGCATTCCCCCATCCCTGTTTTGTGCATCGACTTTTCTCAATCAATTACTGTACTTTTCGGAGTATAAGGCGCACCAGAGTATAAGACGCACCAAGATTTTGAAGAGGTAAATTTTTTTAAAAGGTTTTTGCCCTCCCCAGCCCCCAGGAGCACTTTGCAGGCCTCCCAAACCTTCTGCACATCCATTTCTGTGAAGGGACGATATTCAGTGTATGACGCACCCAGATTTTCACCCTCTTTTTTGGGGAAAAAGGTGCATCTTATACTCTCAAAAATACGGTAAAACAGCTTGAAGAAAGCGTGCCTGTTTGCTATCAAAACTTTTCTGGACCCGTCATCTTCCACATGACGCTCCGGAGTCATGATCTTCCCATCTACAGATAGTCCTCGATTTACAGCCCTTCGTTTTTGCGATGGTCCGAAGTCACAATGGCACTGAAACCAATGACTTCCAAGTGATCCCGGCACTTAGGAGCCATCACAGGAATCGTAGATCTTGTCCTTGGGATTTCAACCCCAGGTGTGAGCTGCTGGGAGTTCGCAGGGGTTCGGGAGAACCTCTAGCTAATAATCTGTGCAGTTTGGAGAAACCTCAAATCCCACTCCTGGCTGGCCCCACCCAACCCTCCCCTCCCCTCCCAGGAGTCCCCATGCAGCCCATTTTGGGTGCAGGTAAGTGCAGGGCGTGTGCGGAGACTTAGGAAAGGCAAAACCCAGGCCTAAAAGAGCCGAGGTGGTGCAGTGGTTAGGGTGCAATACTGCAGGCCACTTCAGCTGACTGTTATCTGCAGTTCAGCGGTTCTAATCTCACCGGCTCAAGGTTGACTCAGCCTTCCATCCTTCCGAGGTGGGTGAAATGAGGACCCAGACTGTGGGGTCGATATGCTGACTCTGTAAACCGCTTAGAGAGGGCTGAAAACACTATGAAGAGGTATATAAGTCTAACTGCTATTGCTATTGCTACCGGGAGTTTAGGAAGGCTGGAAACGGAGTCTGGGGAGGCTCTTTTCACTCTTCCGGAGACTTGAGGAAAACCTCCAGAGCCCAGGGAGGGCAAAAATGCCCCCCACAGCCATGGTGCAGAAGGTCGACTGGGTCTCACTCATCATGGCCACACCATCCAGCAACTGAATAGAGAACCCCTTACTAAAATTTTTGAAGCCCACCCCTGTTCAACCCTAACCCTAGCCCCGTGATGGTAAACCTATGGCACATGTGCCCAAAGTGGCATGTGGAGCTGTTGTGGCACAGCAGGAGCCGTTGGAGCTGCCGATGGACTCCGATAGCGAGGAAATCTGCTATGGAAGATGTGGAGGACCCTGGGCAGGGTTCTGACTCAGAGCAGGGACCAGAGAGGCTGGTTGGCCACCAGGAGGTGCCTGAGGCATGGAGCAGTAGGGAAGATCAAAGGGAGTTTGTCCCTGATGCCAAACAACGGAGGGTGGAGAAACAGAGGCAGCAGTTACGGAGACAGACTCATAAGAGATAATCAAGCCCAGGTGGTTGTGGCTTGGCCCCTCCCAAGAGAGTATATAAGAAGAGACTTTGGGAGGAGTCCTTTTGCAGGACACAACCGTTCGTACTAATCTGGAGAACTCCTTGTCTGGTCTGCCTTGTGTCCCCGTGTCTGTTGGAGTCTGGGTTCCTGCCAACTTCTTGCCAGTGAGTCGTGTCTGGGCTTTCAGCCAACACGATTATAATTGCTGTGAATAAAGAGTGGCAAACAGCTAAGCCTGTGTCTGCGTTCATTACTGGATGGAGGGGGGGGGGGCAGAACATGGAGCCATGTCATCTGGCACACGTGGTGTTGCCCGTTCTTCTTCTGGGTTTCTGGTGTGTATGCACACGTGACAATCAGCTGGCCTTCGTATGTGTGCCAGTGCTGTAAACTGAAAGAGCTGGTCTTCTGTTTTCTGATGTTGGCATGAGCGCCAGCCAGCTGATCATTTCACACGCATGCACACCAGTAACCAGAAGACTAGCTGGCCAGTGTGCATGCATGTGCTGGAAACCAGAAGTTCATTTTCTGGCACGCGCACCCCCTTCTTCCAGGTTGAGGCACAGGCGAGGATGCGAGCGCACTCCCTTTTCAGGACTTGGTGGCGAAAAAATTTGCCATCACTGCCCTAACCCTAACCCTAGCCCCAGCCCCAGCCCTAACCCTAGCCCCTGATCAAGATTTGGCAACCAGCTTGTATTGCCCCAGCCCCAGCCTCAACCACAACCCCAACCCTTGTATTGATGATGGTTTGAGCATCCTGGGGTCACAGGATCACCATGTACGACCTTTCCCAGCCTCCTTCCGAAAAGCAAAGTCCATAAGGGGAGCCCGATTTGCTTAACGACTGTGATTCGCTGAACAACTGCAGTGATTTGCTGCCCAAAAAGGTAACAAATTCAACCGTGACTCATTTAACAACTGTCTTGCTTAACAATGGATATTGTGGTCGTAAGGTGAGGCATGCCCATGTCTTTCTTTTGTTTTTTGTTTTACTCTCATCAGGCTCCACCTCCCACAAATTAGCAGGTACTATAGAATCCACCATTGGTTAGCGGTTCCACCACAAATCCGCGAAGCCCTTATCTGCGAAGACATAAGCACGAAGACTAATTCACGCCGTTCGAAGCGCTAAGGAAAAACACGACCCTACTGCGATGACATAATCGGGGAGGGCAAATCCGCGCATTCCCAAGCACTCAGCATCCTAAACCTAACCCTAACCCTAACCCTAACCCTAACCCTAACCCTAACCCTAACCCTAACCCTAACCCTAACCCTAACCCTAACCCTAACCCTAACCCTAACCCTAAAACAAACCCTAAAACAAACCCTAAAACAAACCCCTAAACCTAATCCTAACCCTTACCTTAATTTCAATCCGCTTTCTGCCGCCACACTGTTTTAAAGCGCCCTTCTGTCATCGCACTGTTGTCGCGGCAGTGATGACGCGCGGTGATGACATTGCGGCTTTAGCGGCGTGATTTTATCACCGCTATTTTGACTAGCGCGGTTTTGTCGTGCCACGTTGGTTAGCAGGTGTGAGATGTTAGACCCAAATAATTTAATCCTCACAATACAGAAACAAGCCTGGTTAACCATTCAAAGGTTTATTTAAGAAAAATGAAAAAAAGCGGTTGCAAGCGCGGCCTCCTAGACCCTTCCCAAATGGATTGAGTACAAGGAGAGCAAAAAACGATTTTCAAGCTACACGATTTATAGTCCCTAAACATTGCACGCCACGCCTAGGAAGAGGCTCTCATCCTAAGTCAGTCTTTAAGTCATTTTACACTACAAAAGGTCAGCATGATCCTTCCTGCAGAATCCCAGTTATCTTATCTGTGTCTCCTTGTGGCTTCGCCCTAGCCGGCGTATGTTCCTATCTCACCGAATGGTGGCCTTGTCTTGGGCGTATGCTTCTGTTGTCAAAGGAAGTTAGTTTTAGCCAGTCATCACGCACTGTTTTGCTGAGCACATTTGGTGGTTAATTCGCAACAGAAAGAACTTTATAGCTTATTGATAGAATTAACACTTTTATAAAAGAGCAACTTATTATTTATTTCCTTCACAGGTATCCTTGAGGCCACCAAGACAACCCCCTCTGCTTTGAGTAGGAATCCAGGTTTAAGCATCCCAGACAGATGGCTGCCCAACCGCTGTTGAATGAATAGCAATAGCAATAGCAGTTAGACTTATACACCGCTTCATAGGGCTTTCAGCCCTCTCTAAGCGGTTTACAGAGTCAGCATATCGCCCCCACAGTCTGGGTCCTCATTTCACCCACCTCGGAAGGATGGAAGGCTGAGTCAACCTTGAGCTGGTGAGATTAGAACCGCTGAACTGCAGATAACAGTCAGCTGAAGTGGCCTGCAGTACTGCACCCTAACCACTGCGCCACCTCGGCTCCTGAACCCAATGAAGGGGGAAATTCTTTTTCTTGGGGTTCATTGTGCATTTCCACCACTGTTCATAAAAATTTTCTAGGATTCATCTGCCTTCTGGCAACTTAAACCAACTGTAACCTAGTCCTTTCTCTCTTTCTCCTCATTGTAACACCACTGTGATGACTATAGGTAGTCCTCAACTTATGACCACAATTGAGCCCAACATTTCTGTTGCTAAGTGAGACAGTTGTTAAAGGAGCGTTGCCGCAGTTTGCCACCTTTCTTGATGCAGTTGCTAAATGAATCACTGCAGTTAAGTTAGTAACACGGTTGTTAAGTGAATCTGGCTTCCCCATTGACCTTGCTTGTCAGAAGGTCGCAAAAGAGGATCACGTGACCTCGGGGACACTGCACCCGTCGTAACTGTGAGTCAATTGCCAAGCATCTGAATTTTAATCATCTGAGCATGAGGATGTTGCAACAGTTGTGTGAAAAATGGTTATATTGTATGTTGCTTTTTTCAGTGCCGTAACTTTGAACAGTCACTAAGCAAACGGTTATAAGTCAAGGACTATCTGTACAGTGAATGGGCATCTCTCACTCCTCTGAATATCTTTCAATCTGCTCTTATTTTTCTGTTTTCCTAGCATTCATCTCAATCCGTCTCCCTGTAACCAAGATGTACAATTTTGTGTCCAGAAGACTAAATCTGGAGAACCTTATCATGGACTTCCCAAAAGTGCTTTTTCAAGAGGCAACTTGTTCTGACCCAGGCGTCCTTAAAAAGCAAGAAGCAGAGTCTTGGTCCTGGCAAAACCTCTTTTATTTACACCACTGTGAATTCCTTGCATTCACAGTCAGCAAGGCTTAGCAAACAGTCTTTCCGAGGAATATTTATCAACACGAACCTTATCTCATTATTTGGCGACCTGCCAAATAACTACCATATTTTTCAGAGTATAAGATGCCCTGGAGTATAAGACGCACCAAGATTTTGAAGAGGCAAATTTTTTAAAAAAGTGTTTGCACTGTGCATACCTCCCAAAAACGGCTCTTTTTTTTATGAAAACGGGCCCCCTTTTTTTTTTAAAAAAAGAACATGCATAGCTTTTAGGAGCCTTGTGGAGTGCTCCTGGGGGCTAGAGGGGGGGGGCAAAATTGAGCAAGCAATGGCCCGTTTTCCCCTCATTTCTGCCCTCCCCATCCCCCAGGAGCACTCCTAAAGGCTCTGCATGGCCATTTTGGTGCAGGGGATGGGGTTTCAGGAGGCAAAAAATGCTGTATTCAGTGTATAAGACACACCCAGATTTTCAGCCTCTTTTTTGAGGGGAAAAAGGTGTGTCTAATACTCTGAAAAATACGGTAGTTTCCAAATGCAGGGCAAGGCAAAACTTAGTCTCAACAGAGTCTCATATACTCACAACCAGAACTTTCCACTCTTGAAACGACCGAATGAATGAATGGTTTCCTGCAAAAGCCCCCTCCCCATTTGCTCCTCTTTTGTTTCCTCTGGGAGGGGCCAATCACCTCCAAGCAGTGACGTGCGGTCAGCTTTAGCCCCGGTGAGGCTGTTTTTAGACTTGTGGACTTCAACTCCCAGAATTCCACAGCCAGGCATGCTAAGTTCCGATTTAAAGCGACAGCATTTTCCCCCCTTGCAAAATAAGTTTTCCCATTCTTTTTCTTCTCCCTCCCCCTCCTTCCTCCCTCTCTCCTTCCCTCCCCCTCTCTCAAACAGACACACGCAGACAGAGAACTTCGATCCTTCTCTCATTCACTCACTCTCAAACACAAACACAGAAGTTGGATAGGATATATTTTCCAAAGGCTTGAAAGCAGCTCCTCTGCCATACCCCTCCCTTCCCCTGCTGCCTTCCGATCAAACGTTTTGAATTCCTCCCCCCTCCCCACACACGGACCTTTTCCAGCTGTTTCAGAGACGATTTCAACTCTGCTTCTCCCTGCCCTACCCTGCCTTCTTGAAAAGCCAGAGCTCTGAAGTCAGACTGAGCTAGTCGCTCCTAGAAAACTCTAAAAAGCCTCTAAAAATGCCCTCTACAGGAGGCAAGAGAATACTTGCCTCATTTGCATAAGAAATTCTTCCCTTGTTAACCCTTGCTTAACTCTTAAAAGGCGAAAAAATCCTTATGCAAAAGAGGCCCCTAGTTCTCTGGCCTCCTCCTAGTTAATACTGAGAGCAGACACCAAGCCACTGTGACTTGAAATCTGGTAGCAACTACCCTGGCTTTAATTATTTTAAGAAAATTATTTAAAATCCTTTCCTTTCCCTGAGGAGACTGGTGAGGCCCTGCCTCCCTTGCCTCTAGTGACTGCACGTCCCTGCCTCCAAGGTGTGGCTTTACTCCTAAATCAACCCTACTTTCTGAGTTATTCTTGCCTTCTTGCAGCTCTGAGCATGTGCACACTGGGAACAGGCTCCAGCTGTTCCTCTGCCTCACTGCTGTCTGGCTCCCTCT
Organism: Thamnophis elegans; assembly: GCF_009769535.1. NCBI lineage: Eukaryota > Metazoa > Chordata > Lepidosauria > Squamata > Natricidae > Thamnophis > Thamnophis elegans. The sequence continues at coordinate 177,758,020 of NC_045541.1, read as the reverse complement.
CTGCTTCTGACGCAGAGTCCTCGTCTGAGCTTTCTTCAGCTGCCAGGACTGGCCCATGTTCCTCCTCAACATCCTCACTGTCCGACTCTGCTGCCAGCTGCACTGGCTGCTGGCGGGCCACAACACAACTGGACTTTCTTCCAACTGGACAATTGAACATTTTGACCAGAAAGTCCAATTGCCTTTTGAAAAAGAACCATTGGGACGTGGCACGACAAAACCGCGCTCGACTAAAGTGCGCCCGATTAAACCGCGTCGCTGATGTCATCAACAGGGTGACAACAACGAGCGCGGAGAAAGAAGGGCGCTTTAAATAGCGCTTTGAAAGCAAGCCGATTCAAGTTAAGGTAAGGGTTAGGTTTAGGGTTAGGTTAAGGGTTAGGTTAAAGGTTAGGTTAAGGGTTAGGGTTAGGTTAAGGGTTAGGGTTAGGTTTAGGGTTAGGTTAAGGGTTAGGTTTAGGGTTAGGTTTAGGGTTAGGTTTAGGGTTAGGTTTAGGGTTAGGTTTAGGGTTAGGTTAAGGGTTAGGTTTAGGGTTAGGTTTAGGGTTAGGTTAAGGGTTAAGTTTAGGGTTAGGTTTAGGTTTAGGTTTAGGTTTAGGTTTAGGGTTAGGGTTAGGGTTAGGGTTAGGGTTAGGGTTAGGGTTAGGGTTAGGTTTAGGGTTAGGGTTAGGGTTAGGTTTAGGGTTAGGTTTAGGGTTAGGTTAAGGGTTAGGTTTAGGGTTAGGTTTAGGGTTAGGTTTAGGGTTAGGTTAGGGTTAGGTTTAGGGTTAGGTTTAGGGTTAGGTTAAGGGTTTGGGTTAGGGTTAGGTTTAGGGTTAGGTTAAGGGTTAGGTTTAGGTTTAGGGTTAGGTTTAGGTTTAGGTTTAGGGTTAGGGTTAGGGTTAGGGTTAGGGTTAGGGTTAGGGTTAGGGTTAGGGTTAGGGTTAGGGTTAGGGTTAGGGTTAGGGTTAGGTTAAGGGTTAGGTTTAGGGTTAGGTTAAGGGTTAGGTTTAGGGTTAGGTTTAGGTTTAGGTTTAGGGTTAGGGTTAGGGTTAGGGTTAGGGTTAGGGTTAGGGTTAGGGTTAGGGTTAGGGTTAGGGTTAGGGTTAGGGTTAGGGTTAGGGTTAGGTTTAGGGTTAGGGTTAGGGTTAGGTTTAGGGTTAGGTTTAGGGTTAGGTTAAGGGTTAGGTTTAGGGTTAGGTTTAGGGTTAGGTTTAGGGTTAGGTTAGGGTTAGGTTTAGGGTTAGGTTAAGGGTTTGGGTTAGGGTTAGGTTTAGGGTTAGGTTAAGGGTTAGGTTTAGGTTTAGGGTTAGGTTTAGGTTTAGGGTTAGGGTTAGGGTTAGGGTTAGGGTTAGGGTTAGGGTTAGGGTTAGGGTTAGGGTTAGGGTTAGGGTTAGGGTTAGGGTTAGGGTTAGGGTTAGGGTTAGGGTTAGGGTTAGAGTTAGGTTTAGGGTTAGGTTTAGGGTTAGGTTTAGGGTTAGGTTTAGGTTTAGGGTTAGGTTTAGGGTTAGGTTAAGGGTTAGGTTTAGGGTTAGGTTTAGGGTTAGGTTTAGGGTTAGGTTTAGGGTTAGGGTTAGGTTTAGGGTTAGGTTTAGGGTTAGGTTTAGGGTTAGGTTTAGGGTTAGGTTTAGGGTTAGGTTAAGGGTTAGGGTTAGGGTTAGGGTTAGGGTTAGGTTTAGGGTTAGGTTTAGAGTTAGGTTAAGGGTTAGGTTAAGGGTTAGGTTTAGGGTTAGGTTAAGGGTTAGGTTTAGGGTTAGGTTTAGGAGTAGTTTTAGGGGGGTTAGGTTTAGGTGTTAATTTTAGATTTAGCGTTTACAGCGTGCTTCTGTCTCCGCACTGTTGTCGCCCTGTGATGACATCAGCTACGCGGTTTCGTCGAGCGCGCTTTAGTCGAACGCGATTTTGTGGTGGAACCCCATTGGGACAACCATGGCCTGGATAACTGAGAATCTCCATACACTTCTTATGGATCACTTCTTCTTAAGATCAGGTATGGCTTGTTCCTATAATGCACAGTCCTTCCCAAATTTGCGAGGACTTCAACTCCCAGGATTCCCCAGCCAACTTTTAAGACATGTGGACTTAAAAGTAACAGGGAAAGGATCATTGAAGAAAGATACAAACTAGAGCTAACGAGGAATTTCTTGACAATGAGAACCATGAATTGGTGGAACAGCTTCCTTCCAGAAGTTGTGAGTGCGCCATCACTGAAGATTTTTTGGGATAATAGAGTGGGAAGGGAACTTAGAGGTCTTCTATTCCAACCCCCTGCTCAAATGGTTATCCAATCTCTTCTTAAAAACCTCCAGTGTTGGAACAACTCCTTCCACTATTCCTTCTACTAGTTAAGTGTTTCTCACTGTCGGGAAATTTCTCCTTAGTTCTAGGTTGCTTCTCTTCTTGATTAGTTTCCATCTGTTGCCTCTTTTCCTGCCTTCAGGTGCTTTGGAAAATAGCTTGACTCCCTCTTCTTTGGGGCAGCCCCTGAGATATCAGAAAACTGCTATCGTGTCATCCCTACTCCTTTTTATTAAACTAGGCATAACCAATTCCTGCAACCGTTCTTCATATGCTTTAGCCTCCAGTAAGATCTCCTTCTTTGACAGGGGTTGCATAGAAAACCTCGAAGCTATCTTTCAACCCTGTATGCTATATATTATACTCTAAGAATTTATTCTGATTGATTGAGTGATTGATTGATTGAATGAATGAATGATTGATTGAGTGATTGATTGATTGAATGAATGATTGATTGATTGATTGATTGAATGATTGATTGAATGAATGAATGAATTCTCCAGCCAGCCAGGCTAGTTGTAGAATTCTGGGAGCTAAAGTCCACAGGTCTTAAAGTTGTTAAAGTTGGAGAAACACATCTTGGAATAGAATAGAAGAGTTGGACGGGACCTTTGAGGTCTTCTAGTCTAACCCCCTGCTTAGGCAGGAAACCCTACACCACTTCAGACAAACGGTTATCCAACATCTTAAAACTTCCAGTGTTGGAGCATTCACAACTTCTGGAGACAAGTTGTTCCACTGATTAATTGTTCTAACTGTCAGGAAATCTCTCTTTAGTTCTAAGTTGCTTCTCTCCTTGGTTAGTTTCCACCCATTGCTTCTTGTTCTACACTCAGGTGCCTTGGAGAATAGTTTGATTGCCTCTTCTTTGTGGCAACCCCTGAGATATTGGAAGATTGCTATCATGTCTCCCCTAGTCCTTCTTTTCATTAAACTAGACATACCCAGTTCCTGCAACCGTTCTTCATATGTTTTAGTTCTCCAGTCCCCTAATCCTCTTGGTTGCTCTTCTCTGCACTCTTTCTAGAGTCTCCACATCTTTTCTACATCGTGGCGGCCAAAACTGGATGCCGTATTCCAAGTGTGGCCTTACTAAGGCCTTATAAAGTGGTATTAACACTTCACGTGATCTTGATTCTCTCCCTCTTTTTATGCAGCCTAGAACATCTTCCTGATACTTATTTTTGGGGATTTGAGATCTCATACATCTCATAACCCTGGGAAAGTTTGGACCTTAGCGTTCTTGCCCATGACTCTATTTCCATCCTCCACTCAACAAACATATCTTGTCTGATTTACTTGTGCTGTGGATTATTGCCACCTTGTAAAGCTCTCCTCCATGGTTCCTCCTGCTTAGCCCACCATCATTCCTCCCCTCCCCCTTTCCCCAGATCTGCAGTGTACTTGCTCATTAGGATTTTGATGTATTTAAATGTCAACAAGCCACCAAGGAAATGCAGCTGTGGTTGTGTAAGAGCAGAGCAATTAAGCAGAAAAGGTCCCACTTTACCTCTTGAAAAGGAGGCAAACTTAGCGGAGGAAACAGAATAACAGAACTACAGAATCACAGAGTTGGAAGGGACCTTGGAGGTCTTCTAGTCCAACCCTCTGCTCGGGCAGGAAACCCTATGCCATTTCAGACAAACGGCTGTCCAATCTCTTCTTTAAAATCTCCATTGTTGGAATGCTCACAACTTCCGGAGGCAAGTTGTTTCATCGATTGATTGTTCTTGAAATTTCCCCTTAGTTCTCTAGGTTGGTTCTCGCCTTGATTAGTTTCCACCCATTGCTTCTTAACAGAATAATAGAATAACAGAGTTGGAAGGGCCCTCGGAGGTCTTCTAGTCCAATCCTCTGCTAAAGCAGAAAACCCTATACATTTCGGACAAATGGTTGCCCAATCTCTTCTTAAGACTCTCCAAGGCAAGTCCTTCCACATTAATTGTTCTCACTGTCAGGAAATTTTTTCTTCATTCTAGGCTGCTTCTCTCCTTGATTAGTTTCCACCCATTGCTTCTTGTCCTGCCCTCAGGTGCCTTGGAGAATAGTTTGACTCCCTCTTCTTTGTGGCAGCCCTTCAAATATTGGAAGGCTGCTATCATGTCTCCCCTGGTCCTTCTTTTCATTAAACTACCCAGACATACCCAGTTCCTGCAACCGTTCTTCATATGTTTCAGCCTCCAGTCCCCTAATCCTCTTTGTTGCTCTTCTCTGTACTCTTTCTAGAGTCTCCACATCTTTTTTTTATAATAAGGAAGAATCAGCCATTCTTGGCTTTTAATCTATCACTCACTGAACCTGTTTTCTTCTCGTTCTTTCTAGGTTGAAGTCAATGTCTCCTGATCTAGGGCCTCCAAGGTCTTATGGTTCTAACCAGCCTGAGAAAGTTGCCATCCAACCAGCCACTTCCCATCATATCATGAATCTGCTTAATGGGTACTTTTAGATCTGTGAATATTTCAACAGTTCATCCATTTGACAATCCTAGGGGGAAAAAATGTTGACAATGGTTTTTCGCCAAGAGAAGAAGAAAACTCTACTTATCTGTTGGATAACACCACTGATCTGCGAGAAAACTATCAAGGTCAGAGAGCACCAAAGACCTCATAGTTCTTGCCGCCTCCTCCTCCTCCTCCTCCTCCTCCTCCTCCTCCTCCTCCTCCTCCTCCTCCTTTCCACAAACCCTTCTTCCTTCTAGCACTGATGATATTCCCTAGTTGGATCATGAAAAATCTGCAAGAAAACAACCAAGCTCAGAGACCACCAAGGACATCCCAACAGTTCAGCCCCGGGGCTACAAACACTGTCTCCCATCCGTTGCTGCTTGGAACGGACTAAAAGAGGTTAAAACCTCTGCCCTTTCTTGGAATGCAAAAGATTTGTCGGTTCCCCTCCAACTTTACCTCCTGTATTCTAAGATAGAGATTTGACTAAAGCTCACATTCCGTTCTGCATTTTTCTCCAGATGGACAGCATTGCTTCCTCCCTCCCTCCCTCCCTTCCCTTCTCTGTTATTAAAAATAATATTCACGATGTTGTTTCTCCTAAAAGCACACTGCAGCAGCTTACATGCTTTGATAATAGCTTCTAAACACTCCAGACCATCTCCAACCATTGGGACCGAGAGACCTCTATTATCTATCCCTGTTTTTTTCCCTCCCTCCTCTCTCTTTTGGCCATTCCTTAATCCGTTCCCATAATTACACTCTGTTCTCCAAGCGAGTATTCCCCCCGTAGCAACATTTAGCCCTGGATTTCTGATCAAGACGATGGACTCAGCCTCACATCACAAGGAATCTATCTGCAGCTCTGAGCAGCCATCCCCCACAAATATCTGGCTAGGAAATGTTCGCCAGATCCGTAAATTTTGCAAGCACTTGGGGTACCCCCCCAAATATGCAGGTATGGTGCAGGTAGTTCTCAAGTTGCAACCATAACTGAGCCCAAAATGTATGTTGCTTAAGAGAGAAATGGGTTAAGTGCCCCGTTCTGTGACTTTTCTTGCCACATTTGTTAAGTGAATTGCTAAATGAGTAGAAATAGCAATAGCACTTAGGCTTATATACCGCTTCATAGTGCTTTTACAGCCCTCGCTAAGCGGTTTACAGAGTCGGCCTCTTCCCCCCCCCCCCCCCCCAACAATCTGGGTCCTCATTTTACCCACCTCGGAAGGACAGAAGGCTGAGTCAACCTTGAGCCTGGTGGGATTTGAACTGCCAAATTGCAGGCAGCCGGCAGTCAGCAGAAGTAGCTTGCAAGTACTGCAACTCTAACCACTGCGCCACCGCAGCTCATAACACAGTTGGGAGGGACCTTGGAGGTCTTCTAGACCAACTCCCTGCTCCAGCAAGAAACTCAACAAAGTCCTCAAGTTAT
>NC_045541.1:177699367-177746867 GCF_009769535.1 Thamnophis elegans | reverse complement strand
CCCACCCTTCCCCTCCTCCCTCTTCTCTCCCCCTTCCTTCCCTTCCTCTCTGCCTTCCTTCATTTCTTCCTCCCTTCCTCCCCCTTTCCTTTCCCCCTTCCCTCCCATTCCCTTTCCCTCCCTCCCTTCTTTCTTTGCTCCCTCCCTCTCCCCCCTTTTCCTTGCCACCCAACTCCCCCCTCCCTCCCTCCCTCCCCCCCTTTCCTTTCCCTCTTCCCTTCCCTCCCATTCCCTTCCTTCCCTCTCTTCTTTCTTTGCTCCCTCCCTCCCTCTCTTCCCTTTTCCTTGCCACCCAACTCCCCCTTCCCTCCCTCCCTCCCTTCCCTTCCCACTCCCTCTTCTCTCTCCTTTCCTTCCCTTCCTCTCTGCCTTCCTTCATTTCTTCCTCCCTTCCTCCCCCTTTCCTTTTCCTCTTCCCTTCCCTCCCTCTTCCCTTCCCTCCCATTCCCTTCCTTCCCTCTCTTCTTTCTTTGCTCCCTCCCTCTCTTCCCTTTTCCTTGCCACCCAACTCCCCCTTCCCTCCCTCCCTCCCTTCCTTTCCCACTTCCCCTTCTCTCCTCCTTCCTTCCCTTCCTCTCTGCCTTCCTTCATTTCTTCCTCCCTCCCTCCCCCTTTCCTTTCCCTCTTCCCTTCCCTCCCATTCCCTCCCTCCCTCTCCCTCCCTCCCTTCTTTCTTTGCTCCCTCCCTCCCTCTCTCCCCTTTTCCTTGCCACCCAACTCCCCCTTCCTTCCTTTCCCTCCCTCCATTCGTCCCCCCCTCCTTCTCCCTTCGCAACACATCCAGGAGGGAGCCCAAAGACGGCTTCCCATCCCATTTTCTCCTCGCTAAGAAGATTCTTTCTGCCAGGCTGAAAGCGGCCGAACGGCTGGGCCCTCCTGAGGAATAACAGCATGTACTTTGGCAGATTACCTCAGGGAAATCCTTCCTCGCTTTACCTGAACAATATACTTTCTTTTTTCCAGAGGCCGGCTATGCAGTTGGCAGGCAAAGAAGGAGAGAATGCGGGGGGGGGGGGGGATTGTCACAAGGTCTTGCAAGGGGGAACAGAAGAGAGAGAGGGAGGGTGGGGGGGGGAAACCAGCCTAAGATAGCTGCCTGGAAGTGTGGAGATATGTCGTTGTTGTTATTCCAAGTTTTCTCTACACCAGACACTCATAAAATAGCTTTAAAAGCCTCCTAAAGGAGGAGGGAGACCTGCAGGCTAGAAAAATTCTCTTCTTTTGACTTCTCCATATTCTGACACCACTGCCGGAACCTGTCCTTTGATTGCCATGATGTGAAAAAGATGTGGAGACTCTAGAAAGAGTGCAGAGAAGAGCAACAAAGAGGATTAGGGGACTGAAAACATATGAAGAACGGTTGCAGGAACTGAGTATATCTAGTTTAATGAAGAGAAGGACCAGGGGAGACATGATAGCAGTCTTCCAATTTCTCAGGGGTTGCCCCAAAGAAGAGGGAGCCAAGCTATTCTCCAAGGCACCTGAGGGCAGAACAAGAAGCAATGGGTGGAAACTAATCAAGGAGAGAAGCAACTTAGAACTGAGAAATTTCCTGACAGTTAGAACAATTAATCAGTGGAACAGAAGTTGCCTCCAGAAGTTGTGAATGCCCCAACACTGGAAGTCTTTAAGAAGATGTTGGATAGCTATTTGTCTGAAATGGTCTAGGGTTTCCTGCCTAGGGAGGGGGTTGGACTAGAAGACCTCCAAGGTCCCTTCCTATTCTATTCTATTCTATTCTATTCTATTCTATTCTATTCTATCCTATCCTATTCCTATTCCTATTCCTATTCCATTCTATTCTACAAAGCATCTGAGGGCAGGAGAAGAAGCAATGGGTGGAAACTAATCAAGGAGAGAAGCAACCTAAAACAAAGGAGAATTTTCCTGACAGTGAGGACAATTAACCAGTGGAACACCTTGCCTCCAGAAACTGTGGGTGCTCCAACACTGGAGGTTTTTAAGAAGAGATTGGACAACCATTGGTCTAAAATGGTATAGGTTTGGACTAGAAGACCTTCAAGGTCCCAAATCTGTAATTCTGATTCTGTTATTCAGCTGCCGCTGGTCAATTCAATGGAGCTCCATAAATGACAAGTATTGCTCACCTTAGGACCACAACTGGGCCCAAAATTTGCACTGCTAAACAGGAGAGATGGGTTTTTTTTTTTTGCCCCATCTCACGACTTTTCTTGTCACAGTTGTTAAGTGAATCACTGCAGTAGGTAAATTAGCAACACCGTTGTTAAGTGAATCTAGCTTCTCTGTTAACCTTGCTTGTCAGAAGGTTGCAAAAGGGGATCCTGTGACTCCACAAGGCTACCACTGTCATAAATAGTTGCCAAGCGCTCCAATTTGGAACACATGAGCTTAGGGATGCTTCAATGGTCATAGGTCTGAAAAATTGTCATTTCCATTGCACTTTTTCAGGGCCATTGCAACTTTCAACAGACACTAAATGAACAGTTGCAAGTCAAGCAGTACCTGTATCAGTACAGGCACATACCTCCCTGCTTCATAGGAGTATAAGAAAGAGTGGGTGCAGTGTAGTGAATAAGAGAGATGGCCTTAATAGAAGTAGGCAGGGACTGTTCATCTATTTATCTATCTAGTTATTTAATTGTCTGTCTGTCCATCGGTCCGTCCATCCATCCATCCATCCATCCATCCATCCATCCATCCATCCATCCATCTACCATCTATCTATCTATATCATCCCCCCCTCTATCTTCTCTATTTACCTACTTATCTATGTCTGCCTGTCATCTATCTATCTAATTATATAATTATCTATCAGATTTATTTTCCTATCTCGTGAGTCAATGCTCCTTCTGTTTTATAAGCAGATATAAAAAGCTATAGATAGTTTGATAGCTAGAGATATAGATAGATAGACAGACAGATAAATGAGAGAGAGATGATAGATAAACAATGAGAGATGATAGATAGATAGATAGATAGATAGATAGATAGATAGATAGATATGATAGAGATAGTGAGAGAGATGATAAATAAACAATGAGATAGACAGATGATAGATAGATAGACATCTATCTATCTATCTATCTATCTATCATCTATCATTGTTTAACTAGCATCTCTAGCATCTGTGTCTATCATTGTTTATCTAGCATCTCTCTCTATCATCTGTCTATCTATCTTTCTTTCTTTCTTTCTTTCTTTCTTTCTTTCTTTCTATCTATCTATCTATCTATCTATCTATCATCTATCTATCTATCATCTATCATCTCATTGTTTATCTAGCATCTATAGCATCTGTGTCTATCATTGTTTATCTAGCATCTCTCTCTCTATCACCTGTCTGTCTGTCTGTCTATCTATCTATCTATCTATCTATCTATCTATCTATCTATCTATCTATCATCTGTCTATCTCATTGTTTATAGACAGACAGACAGACATAGACAGACAGACAGATAATAGATGCTAGATAAACAATGATAGATGATAGGCAGGTAGGCAGATAACTAGGTAAATAGAGATGATAGAGATAGATAGATGGATGGATAGATAGATAGATAGATAGATAGATAGATAGATAGATAGATAGATAGACAGACAGACAGACAGATGATAGAGAGATGCTAGATAAACAATGATAGATAGGATAGGATGGTAGGTAGATAACTAGGTAAATAGAGATGAGATAGATAGATAGATAGATAGATAGATAGATAGATAGATAGACAGACAGACAGATGATAGAGAGAGAGATGCTAGATAAACAATGATAGACACAGATGCTAGAGATGCTAGTTAAACAATGATAGATGATAGATAGATAGATAGATAGATAGATAGATAGATAGATAGATAGATAGATAGATAGATAGATAATTTGCAGTAGATGTTATTATTCCTTTTATTTTCCCCAGAGTCCTTCAGAATTCTGGCAACTTACAAATATCGCAAGCCAACAAAACGCAGTCACATTCTTCCATAGAAAATCCTTGCAAATTAAGGCAGATACTTTTAGTGCCCTGCTTCTGTGCCTTCTCAACTTTAAGGGGCGTGGACTTCAATCTCCAGCATTCCCCAGCCAGCTTGAATGAAGTCCCCCACATCTTAAAGTTAGCCAACTTGAGAAATGCTGTCCTAGCATTACCCCCCCACCCCAAATTGCAGTATCTGCAAACTCTCAGGGCTGCTTGCCCGCCCCCCCACCCTTGCAAATGATTTAAAACCAAATAAAAGCAGAGTTGCTTAAGGATTAAGAGTGATTTGTAGATGTCACCGTCTCTTTTTCTGGCTTCCACAGGGTGGTTTTACGAGTTTACCCACCATTTAATTAGGGGGAATGGATGGCTCGTGGTTATGTCATTTCACAATGGGGATTTGATTGCTATGGTTGTGTTTTGGCCTGTTGCGTTGTGTACCACAATATTGAACCAGATCAAAAAGTCACAAGCTGCACAACCCTGGGATGCGCACGCGCACACACACACACACACACACACCAGTAAATTTACAGATTAAGCTAGTCCTTAGTTCATTTAGGGAGTGTTCAAAGTTACGACAGCAATGAAAAAATGACTTATGACCTTTTTTCACATAGCAATAGCAATAGCAGTTAGACTTATATACCGCTTCATGGGGCTTTCAGCCCTCTCTAAGTGGTTTACAGAGTCAGCATATTGCCCCCAACAACAATCCGGGTCCTCATTTTACCCACCTCGGAAGGATGGAAGGCTGAGTCAACCCTGAGCCGGTGAGATTTGAACAGCCGAACGGCAGACCTGCAGTCAGCTGAAGTAGCCTGCAGTGCTGCATTTAACCACGGCGCCACCTCGGCACATGTACGACTTAAGACGTTTTTCACACTTAACGAGAACCCTAAGGGGCCTCCAAATGTATAGGTATGTCCTTGACATACAACAGTTCATTTAGTGACTGTTCAAATTTACAACGGCACTGAAAAAAAGTGATAGGACCGTTTCTCACACTTTACGACCGTTGCAGCATCCCTGTGGTCATGCGATCAAAATCAGGGTGCTTGGCAACTGACTCATAGTTATGACGGTCACAGTGTCCCGAGGTCACGTGATCCGCCTTTGCGACTTTCTGACAAGCAAAGTCAACAGAGAATTCACTTAACGACTGGGTTGCTAACTTAAAGACTGCAGTGACTGATTTAACAACAAAGCATTAAGAGAGGTTATGAAATGGGGCAAACTCACTTTACAAATCTTTCGCTTAGCAACAGAAATTTTGGGGCTCCATTGTGGCCGTAACTCCAGTAGCCACAATACAGCTAGTCCTCGACTTACAACCATAACTGAGCCCAAAATTCCTGTTCCTAAGTGAGACATTTGTTAAGTGACTTTTGCCCCATTTTACGACTTTCCTTGCCATGGTTAAGTGAATCAGGGTAGTTGTTAATAACACAGTTGTTAAGTGTTCTGACTGAGGCTTCCCAAGAACATGAAGCAAACTCCTTTGTCCTGACAAAAATCCCTTTTATTAATTGACTGTGAATTCTGCTCCTTCACATCCAGCAAAGTCTTTCGAGGGAGGATTTACAGTCACAGACCTTATCTGGCTTGGAGAGCTGCCAGGCCGAGATCTGCAGAACTTGGCAAGGAGTCTCGGAGAGTCACGAACCAATTAAGCGAACTAATTGTCTCCTGCAAACTCCACTCCCCTTTTGCTCCTCTTTTATTTCCTCTGGGAGGGGCCATTCATCATTTGGCCTTACTCCCAAGTCGACCCCTGTTCTTTAGCTGCTCCCTTCGTCTGGCAACACTGGGAACAGGCTCCAGCTGTTCTTCTGCTCCACTGATGTCTGACTCTGAAGGCAGCTGATAACTGGCATAGGTCTCTGGTCCCCCTCTCTGCCTCCGACGCAGAGCCCTCCTCAGAGCCTTCCCCAGACTCCAGGACTGGCCCAGGTTCCTCCCCAACCTCCTCACTCTCTGAATCTGCTGCCAGCTCTGCTGGCCGCTGGCTGGGCCACAACATTAAGTGAATCTGACTTCCTCATTGATTTGAACCTGTTGCGAAGCATCCAAAGTTTGATCACATGACCCTGGGGATGCTTATTTCAACAAAAACCTGAATTTTTGTCCAAATGTCAGGGTTCCAAATAGCATCCAAAAGTAAATCAGAGTCCAAGGCAAAGTATTGCTCAAAGTTCCAATTGATTAAGAGAGCCATGTTGGCACATCTGGGAAAACCCGAATCTGAAAGTTTCCCAGTTTTCTCCACCCAGTTGAAAGCTCAAGATCTTGCCCCCACACCCACAAGTCCATCCCATGGTCCAATCTTCCACTGCCATGCTGACAGCTTCCACCCATCCAGTTCCGGTCAGGTGCAGAGATTCAAAGACAAAGGATGACCTTGGTTTTCTAGAAAGGAATGTTGTTATGGCTACATCGCATCTAACTCCACACAATCCCCACCTCCCATTTTCCCACAATAGAAAAGGGCATAGTAAAATAATAGAAAATGTGGCAGGCCAAAGATTCCCTCCCCCCCCCCCCCCAAAAAAGCTGCAGGCCTGATACCAAAATTATTTTTTTCAGTGACGTCGTAACTTTGAGCATTCACTAAACAAACTGTTGTAAGTCGAGGATTACCTGTATTCAAAAGCCCAGAAGAGAGATTTCAAGTCATCCAGGTCATTTTGGACATGATCTCAGCTGCCCTATTTTTTTTTTTTTCCAGAAAAAAGCATGACAAAGATTGATTTCAGAGTGAAATAGCTGAGCTGGAATTCATTAGGCGATCTAACCTGATTTTTAGCAGCGACCGAATTCTCTTATGATTTCCCCATTATTTTAATGACTCAACACAACAGGAATATCCGCGTCACCGGGCCAATTATTTTCTGAATGGTTACTATCAAGAGGTAATTATCCCTGCCTGCAGCTCCCGAATCCGTGTCTTTCTGATATTTCCCCTTTTATTCCAACGATTTTCATCAAGGAATCGGCTCTTCAAAAGATTGCGGCGGGGGGATTTGTGCGTGTCAAAAAAATCGCGGTAGGTGGGAGCTGCCTTGGCATGTCAGGATTTTGAGGACAGCTCACCCCAAAATGCCAGAACTGTAGGCAAGATTGGGAGATAAAATAGAAATAATAAGAATCCCAACGGAGAATGTTCTTCTGCATAACGCCCCAGACTTAATTATTGATAAGAAAGGTGAAAAAGTCCGGATGATGGTGTCAGGATTCCAAAAAACACCCCCAACGAAATAAAACTCCAAGGCTTGGGTTTCCTCAAAGTTCCACTTTATTAGAGATGTCATATTGGCATGATGAAAGAAATGTCCTTCTGGGTTCAGCTCCAAGTGGGGAAAAAGACACTGGAGACATGGAGGATGCTTGGAAAGATGGTTTATTGTTGGACAGGGCCACACGGCTTGAGCCCTGAACAGAAAAGGTGATCACATGCTTCAATGTTGGTGGAGAAGAAGAGAAGGGCTGAAGGAGGGGCTTGCTAGGCTTTTTATAACCTGTTCATTCCCACCTCTCTGTTTCCTGTTCCTGTGTAAGAAATGTATTCTGATTGGTTGTCAGACTCCCATCGGGCCATGCAGGGACAACTCTCTGGGCTGCGTTTTGAATCCAGGTTTAGTTGAGTTCTCAGATGCCATGTGGTCAGTTGAGTACAGGGCCAATATTATCATGCTTTAATCCCATCCCCTCTGCAGCTGAAGTGGAGAAGTCTTTATTATGTAAAAGGGACTAGCTTGGCCTTCTTAATGGCCCATTAACAGTGGGGATGGGCAGGAAACTACAGGCAACTATTCTGTCTTTTAAAACGTGTTTCTTTCTTTTCATATCCAGAGAAATATTCCGCCTTTTCAATATTTCCTAGGATATTTCATTTTTCTGGGAGAGGGCTGGATGATAACTTCCCACAGGAACCTGGGAAAAACCGAATTTGAAAGCACCCAGGTTTTCCTCATCTAAAAGAAAGTTTAAGTTCCTGCCCCCATACCCACAAGTTTATCCCATGGTCCAATCTTCCACTGCCACGAAGACAGAGTCCACCCATCCAGTTCCAGCCAGGTGCAGAAACAAAGATGACCTTGACTTTCTAAGAAGAATGTTATTATGGCTACACATCACCCAATTTTCCCACAGTAGAAAGTGTGGCAGGTCTGAAGTCCAAAAAGAAAATATGGGTTGCAGGCTTGACAGATGGACCTTGGCAGTATCTAGAGAGAAAGATCTGGAGAAGAAGAACAAGGGGAAACATGATAGCAGTGTTCCAATGTCTCAGGAGCTGCCCCAAAGAAGAGGGGGTCAACCTGTTCTCCAAACCCCTTGAAGGCAGGACAAGAAGCAATGGATGAAAACCAATCAAGGAGAGAAGCAACCTGAAACTAAAGAGAAATTTCCTGACAGTGAGAACAATTAACCAGTGGAACTACTTGCCTCCAGAAGTTGTAAATGCTCCAACACTGGAAGATTTTAAGAAGATGTTGGATAACCATTTGTCTGAAGTGATGTAAGGTTTCCTGCCTAAGCAGGGGTTGGACTAGAAGACCTTCAAGGTCCCTTCCAACTGCTATTCTATTCTATTCTATTCTATTCTAAAGACCACAAAATAGAAAGAAAAAAATAGATAGATAGATGATTAGATAGATAGATAGATAGATAGATAGATAGATAGATAGATAGGGATGGATGGATGGATGGTCCTCAATTTACGACCACAATTGAGCAAGGAAATTGATGTTGGCAAGTGAGAAATGTGTTAAGTGAGTTTTGCTCTGTTTTACAACATTTCGTGCCACAATTTTTTAGCGAATCACTGCGGTCGTTAAATAAGTAACTTAGTTGTTAAGTGAATCTGGCTTCCCCATTGGCATTGCTTGTCGCAAGGACGCCAAAGGAGATCACGTGACCCTGGGACACTGCAATCGTCATAAATATGAACTAATTATCAAGCACCTGAATGTAAATCACGTGACCATGGGGATGCCGCAACGGTCATAAGTCTGAAAAATGGTCATAAATCATTTTTTGCAGTGCCGCCGTATCTTTGAATGGTCACTAAATGTGCTGTTGTAAGTTGAGGACTCTCTGTAATAGTGACAGGTACCTTGGGAGGGCCATCAAGTTAAAAATGTCTCACTTAACAACCAAAAATTTGCCTTCCATTGTCATCGTAAGTAAAGGACTAAATGGACGACATTAAAATATCAGTAGCTCACCTTTGTCTATCCGCTTGTTCTGACATAGGTCTCCCAAGATCATGAAGCCGACTCCTCATCCCGATAAAACTCCTTTTATTTAGTTTAAAGGGAATTCCTCTCCAGCAAAGTCCCGACCAGCAGTCTTTCAAGAGATTTCACAACTACAGACCTTAATCAGGCTTGGAGAGCAGCCAGGCCGACATCTTCCAAACGCCACTCGGTAGCAGACAATACTTGGCGAGAAGTCAGGAAGAGATCTTCACCCTAATGAATTGAACAAATTGCCTCCTTCAAACTCCACTCCCCTTTGGCTCCCATTTATTCCCTATGGGAGGGGCCATTCACCATCCACCTGTGGCTTCACTCCCGAGTCAGCCCTTGTTCCTTAGCTGTTCCCTTCTCTTGGCAGCTCTGAACATGCACACACTGGGAACAGGCTCCAGCTGTTCTTCTGCCCCACTGATCTCCAACTCCGAAGGCAACTGATAACTGACAGACAGCCCTGACCCCCTCTCTGCCTCCGACACAGAGCCCTCCTCAGAGCCTTCCCCAGACTCCAGGACTGGCCCAGGTTCCTCCCCAACCTCCTCACTCTCCGTATCCGCGGGCTGTCCCCAACACCGCTCAGCTAAAGTACAGCGTCCTATTCTTTTTAATTTGAAATGTTAATGGCCTGCTCTCTATCTAGAAGGGCTTGTGACAGACAGGTGCAATCTAGGGGGGGAAGAGAAACGGGTAAAACTAACGGGGGAACTCAACGAATTAATGGAAAAGATTCAATAAATATCAGCCTGGCCAGAGAAGCTCTTAAGGGAGACGAGAGCCGAAGACAATAACTTCATCTAGCATTAAAAGGTAGATTAAGGGAAGTCCCAGCCTGGCTCCCCAGGAGGAAAAGCGATTGCTTACCGACACAGAATATTTTTCTCTCCTTTTTCTCCGGATCAGAAATTTTATTTACCTAGTCAATTTATGTGCGTCCATTTCACTGCCCGACCACCGCTGAGAACGTCGTAAAATAGCAAGTAACAAGCAGTCCCCGACTCGGGACTCCAGCTGAGCCCTGAATTTCTGCTGCTAAGCCAGACAGTTGATAAGTGAATTTCACCCCATTTAAGGCCTTTCTTGCCACCGTCACGAAGCCAATCGGCGCTGTTGTTAGCAATAGCAATAGCAGTTAGACTTATATACCGCTTCATAGGGCTTTCAGCCCTCTCTAAGCGGTTTACAGAGTCAGCATATCGCCCCCAACAACAATCCAGGTCCTCATTTTACCCACCTCGGAAGGATGGAAGGCTGAGTCAACCTTGAGCCAGTGAGATTTGAACAGACGAACTGCAGAACTGCAGTCAGCTGAAGTAGCCTGCAGTGCTGCATTTAGCCACTGTGCCACCTCGGCTCAGAAGTCACATCATTGTTAAGTGAATCTGACTTCCCCGTTGACTTTGCTCGTCAGACGGTCGCAAAAGGGGATCCCCCTGACTCCGGGACACCGCAACCGTCATAAATACGAGACAGTAGCCAAGCGTCTGAAGTTGAGCATGGGGACTCTGTCATGTTTATAAGGGTGAAAAAGTCATAAGTCCCTTTTTTCAGTGCCATCGGAATGGTCACTAAATGAACTTTGGGCTTTGCTTGTCGCAAAATGGAATCACACATGACTCTGGGACGTTGCAACCGTCATAAATATGAGACCGCTGGCAAGCAACTTAATTTGGGTCTCCTGACCCTGGGGATGCTGCATAGGTGTGAAAAACGGTCATAACTCACTTTTTCCAGCGCCGTTTGTAACTTTGAACGGTCATTAAATGAATGGTTGTAAGTCGAGGACTACCTGCATAAAACAAGTAGAATTTTAAAAGGCTTAGAAATATTGAGCATTAAAAGGTAAAATTTTATAATGAGGTGGGCTCCTGCGCAGATTGTAACATCTACAGAGGTTCTATTAGAGTTTTTGTATACATGTACAATGGCTCGGTGGCTAAGATGCTGAGCTTGTCGATCGAAAGGTCGGCAGTTCGGCGGTTCGAATCCCTAGCGCCGCGTAACGGAGTGAGCTCCCGTTCCTTGTCCCAGCTTCTGCCAACCTAGCAGTTCGAAAGTATGTAAAAATGCAAGTAGAAAAAATAGGGACCACCTTTGGTGGGAAGGTAACAGCGTTCCGTGCGCCTTTGGCGTTTAGTCATGCCGGCCACATGACCACGGAGACGTCTTCGGACAGCACTGGGCTGAGCTTCCAGAAGCCGCCGCTAACGGTTCACCTGAACCAGTAACAACCAGCTGAATGCCACCTCTGGTCCAATCACACTTGGCCAATAAAGAATTCTATTCTATGAATTGGGGTAATTGGGATCCCGGCAGTTGGACATCAACTGTTCAGCTTTCTTCTTGTCCAAGATCCTGTGGTGTCAGAAGATGTTTGAAAGAATGACCTTCTTTTTAATGTCCTGCAATTTTCCAGGTCATCTCCAAGGCCGGATCCAGGGTGATCATCTTTTAATCTTCCTAATGAGAGGCTACGGCACGATTGTCAGCTCTACAAGACAGAGCAAATTAAGAAATCAATTGCACGTACTTGCTGGAATAAAAACCATCCCCTTCGGAAGGAAGGTCAAACGAGGAATTACAGATCATCTTTGACTTACGACAATTTGTTTAGTGACCAGTTCAGAGTTACAACAGAATTTTTAAAAAGCGGCTTGTGACCAATGTTCCCTCTAATTTTTGTTCAGTGTGCGCGGAAAAGTATAGTGTTTGAGCGGCACATTTTCATGCCCGAGCACCTGAATTTTTACTGCCCAGTAGCTGCCTAATCCCCCCCCCCATTTTCCTGATCCCTTCCATTTCATTTCATTTTCATTTTCATTTTCATTTATTTGTATGCCGCCCTTCTCCCTAAAAGGGACTCAGGGCGGCTCACAACTCAAGGGAGGGGAAAGACAAACAAAGTTACAAAAAACATAAACCATACACAGTTAAAAAGCACAACAATCATACCATTCGAGGTGGGGCTGCGAGTCTTTAGCCCCAGGCCTGTCGGAGCAGCCAGGTTTTAAGGGCTATGCGGAAGGCCTGGAGGGTGGTGAGGGTACGAATCTCCATGGGGAGTTCGTTCCAAAGGGTCGGAGCAGCCACAGAGAAGGCTCTCCTCCGGGTAGTCGCCAGTCGACACTGGCCGGCTGATGGAATTCGGAGGAGGCCTAGTCTGTGGGATCTTATTGGTCTAGTGGAGGTAATTGGCAGTAGGCGGTCTCTCAAGTACCCAGATCCAATACCATGAAGGGCTTCCAGACCCTGACCTCTGTGTAGTTGGAAGTTGGGGGGGGGGGGAGTTGTTGGCGGAGAAGGCTCAGCCCTTCCTCCTTCATGCCCTGAAGTTTCATTCCAGCCGCCGTCCAAGAGAGGCTTCCAGAGGGAGCGCCAGTCAGAGAAGTTTGGCCAGAGGGAGAAAGAGTCTCTTTTGGGACGGCCGAGTTGTTTGAAGGGCTGTCTGAACATTCGCAGAGGGGCCCTTCAGCTCCGCCTGGCTCCCTCCGCAAAATGCGTGGCTGAAGTCCGAAGGGCGCTGGAAGTGGAGCCTCTCGGGGCTGTTGAGTCCTTTGACTGCGGAGGAGGCAGAGGGAGCCTCGGTGGGGCTGAACGCTTTTGGCTAATGGGGAGGAAGAGCGCCCCCTGTGGGAATAGCAATAGCAATAGCAGTAGACTTATATACCGCTTCATAGGGCTTTCAGCCCTCTCTAAGCGGTTTACAGAGAGTCAGCATATTGCCCCCAACAATCCGGGTCCTCATTTTACCCACCTCGGAAGGATGGAAGGCTGAGTCAACCCTGAGCCGGTGGGATTTGAACCGCTGAACTGCTGATCTAGCAGTAGCCTGCAGTGCTGCATTTAACCACTGCGCCACCTCGGCTCTTCCCTCTATTTATTAAGAGGGAAAACATGTTCCCTCTTAATAAAATCAGTGAGTGGCCGTTGGAAACTGCGTTTTCCTGTCATGTGTGCGACCGCACAGCTGCGCAGCTTAGAGGAACATTGCTTGTGACGGAAGAATTCTAATAAAAGGGGAACAGATTTCTTAGATCCAGGAGAATTTCATCTTCTGGAGGAAAAATGAAGACCATCTACCCTGGTTTTCTGCCCACAGATTGGGTGTTTTAAGGGCTGGCTGGTGCCGATTTGTCTCAATAAAAAAACAATGAATTAAACTAAGATTACTTCTGTGACTACCAGCCTCAAGATCAGTGATTCTCTTGAATCTTTTGGTTCGGTCTGGTTCCCTTGAACCAGTAGTGGAAATCGCGGGTGGGCCCAATCACCTGTCCTAGCCCTATGCTGTCCTATTTAAGCACATTTTCAAGCCGGACGGATATGTGCAAACCACACACGTGAGCAAAGCACATGCACAGAAGAATGAGTGCATGAGTGGACTGGGTGCACGCTCACATTCGTGAACCGGTAGGGAAAGTAAGTGAATACCATCCCTGCTTGTGACACTCTTTTTCACACTTAGAAACTCTGCAGCCTCCCCATGCCCACGTGACCAAAATTCGGATGCTTGGCAACTGACTCGTAGCTATGACGGTTGTACTGTGCCGGGGCGACGTGATCCCCCTTTGCAACCTTCTGAAAACCAAAGTCAACGAGGAAGCCAGATTCTCTTAGCAATCCACTTATTACCTGTAATCCAGCCCATTAGAAGAGTCATTTCTCACACCAACAATGTCCTACTCTGAAAATAAGACCTCCCCAGATAATAAGCCCAATTGGGCTTTTGTGCACATGCGCTAAAATAAGCCCTCCCTAAAAATATTGCAACACAGCAGCAGCCATGAGGTGACTATGCTCGCCCCCTCCTGCACCTCAAAAGTAATAAGACCTCCCCGAAAATAAGGCCAAGTGCTTATTTCAGGGGTCAAAAGAAAATAATTTTCTTTTGTCTTATTTTTGGGAAAACACAGTACTTGACTCCATTTTCATGGTCAGCCACCAGAAGCCACCAAGAGATTCAAGAGAATCACTGATCTTGAGGCTGGTAGTCACAGAAGTAATCTTAGTTTAATTCGTTGTTTTTTTATTGAGACAAATCGGCACCAGACAGCCCTTAAAACACCCAATCTGTGGGCAGAAAACCAGGGTAGATGGTCTTCATTTTTCCTCCAGAAGATGAAATTCTCCTGGATCTAAGAAATCCGTTCCCCTTTTATTAGAATTCTTCGGTCAGATTGCATGGAAAGGTTGGATCTCCAGGGAGGTTGAGGTAACCATCTGTAGGAAAGGTCTTGAGAGACCAGAAAAAGCCTCGTTAAGACTTAATATTCAGCTTATTAACAGCATGAAAAGTTGGAATGGACCTTGGAGGTCTTCTAGTCCACCCCCCTCCTCAGGCAGGAAACCATTTGGCTGTCCAATCTCTTCTTAAAAACTTCCAGTGTTGGAGCACCCCCCCCTCCTCAGGCAGGAAACCATTTGGCTGTCCAATCTCTTCTTAAAAACTTCCAGTGTTGGAGCACCCCCAAATTATGGAGTCAAGTCGTTCCACGGATTAATTATTAGTGATCCCATCCCATTAGACGATCCATATCTTGGCCCTGTCAGTGTTCCAAGAATCATGCAGAATTAAATCAGAGTCCAAGGCAAAACGATCCTTAAAGTTCCAATTTAATAAGTCAGACATCTTAGCACATCTGTGAAATCCCAATTCTGGAAGTTACCTAGGATTCCCACCCAGTTGGAAGTTCATGATCTTGTCCCCACACCCACAAATCCATCACATGGTCCAATCTTCTTCTTCCACACTGGCATCTCCACCCAGCTGCTTCCGGTCAGGTGCAGAGGTGCGGAGACGAAAGATGACCTTGGGCTTCTAGAAAAGAATGACAACAACACATTCCACAATTCTACTCCTTTCTATTCCCCACTCCCAACTACTACACTAATGAAACAGCATAATGAAAGCAGAGAGAGTGTGGCAGGCCAAAGATCCTAAAAGGGACCTGATAGGCTCAACGTTTACAAGACCTACTGAACATGTTTTCATGGTCAACGGCAACAGGAGCTGTAGAGTTTTTACAGTGAATCATCTGAATGGTCCTTGGAACTGAGGTTACACGTGTAAGTAAAAACTGCAGCAATCTGCAGAAAATATTTGCCTGTCAGCTATTCTTTGCTTGCAGTGTTCCCAGGCATCAAGGGCACGGGATGATACAAAGTATAACCTGTAACATTCACTCATTTGATAACACTTGATTCATTCAGTGTGTGAGAACATGCACGTTCTCACGAACACCAATGATGTAAGGACTAACCAATTATTGTGCCTTGGAGACTTGTTAGCCAATAATGATATAACATGTAAAGTAGGTAGAGCTCAAAGAAGCTGAATGATGTTTCATGATTAATAATTTTGCTGTTGATTCTCATGTCAATTCTGGATGCTCAATAAACTTTGGTTGATTCAGCTATCCGTGGGTGGACTACATTCTTTTCATCTTCAGCCTCGGGACCCTAAATGCTACATTTTTGGTGCCCGAACAGGGACCCATACTTTGTCCAGGAGCCACTAAAAGATCCAGGGAGACCCACAAAATTGCATCTTATCTCACTTTCTCCCAGAGTTCCTTACAGATAGTCCTTGACTTAAAACAGTTCATTTAGTGACCATTCAAACTTACAACAGCACTGAAAAAAGTGACTTATCCAGGGGTGGGATTGAAAATCTTTAGCAACCGGTTCTCTGCCTGGTTGCTAGGTGTGTGAGGCCTTGGTGGGCGTGACCTACTCAGCCTCCTGCACCACAGTGTGTGTGTGTGTGTGTGTGTGAGCGTGTGTGTGTGTGTAGGGGGTGTTTTCACCCTCCCGATCTCTGGAGGTTTTCCTCAAGCCTCCGGGAGGGTGAAAACGGCCTCCCCATGCTCCAAAGCCCCTCCGGAGGCTGGACACGAGCCCGTTTCCAATCTTCCGGAACTTCCAGGAGTCCTGTTTTTCGCTCTCCCAGAGCCTCCAGGTGGGACCTGCATTTACCTGGCATCCAAAATGCGACGCGTGGTGACTCCTTGGAAGGGCCGAGCAGGGTGGGCATGGCCAGCCAGTCCTTGGATCTACCAGTTCGGTGAACTAGATGTAAAATTAACATCTGGTTCGCTCGAACCGGCCTGAACCAGTCTGAACTGGCTGAATCCACCCCTGCTTATGACCGTTTTTCACACTTCTGACAAGCAAAGGAAGCCCGATTTATTTAACAACCGTGTGACTAAATTAACAACTGCGATGATTCACTAAACTGTGGTTTGGTTTGGTTGGTTGGTTTATTGGATTTATATGCCGCCCTTCTCCCAAGGACTCAGGGCGGCGTACAACATTAAAAAAAAACCACATATTACAAAAGTTTTTTAAAAAATTAAATAGAATATCCAAAACAAACCCAATTAAAATTAACAATAACATTATAAAAAATTCGATTAAAATGAACAAAGATCCCGGCTGTTTTACTCACCGACGCTGACGTAGAAGGTAAGTTTTGAAACTTAAAAAGGTCATTTTTTAAAAAATATACTTTTTTATTTTCCATTTTCATAACATACAATCACATGTATACTATTACATAGCCAATATCCTATTGTATTAAGTAGTAATTACATCAGTTCCTCTTGTCATCAACGCCTAGAAAGATAAAAACCCATTATTAGCTCTTCTGCTCTCCATACACCTCTTTCTTCTACCTCTCTCCTTCCTCCTTTCTTCCCTCCGTCATCCTTTCCTACTCTACTTCCCCTTCCTTTCTCCTTCTCCTCTCTCTTCATTCCACTCCTCCTTATCCTCCTCATCTTCCCCCCTTACCCTCTCTCCTACCCCTCTCTTCCCATCTTTCTTCTCTTTCTTTCTTTCTTTCTTTCTTTCGTTCTTTCTTCCTTTCTTTCTTTCTTTCTTCTCTCTTCTTTCTTTCTTTCTTTCTTCTCTCCTCTGGAGGTCATTTTTTAAAAATGCTGCACACTCGAGTGCAAAGTGCGTACTCACCGAACTGGTTGTTAAACCGTTTGCGTCCCACCATGGGTCGTAAGTCAAGGATTACCTGTATTGATCCAGATAGCCAAATTGATTCTGGTGTCCAAACCATCCCTGGAATGTTTTAAAAAAATAAACATAACAGGTCCAGTGACTGTAAAATTTTAGCATTCCGCAAATCTTCCTTGAAATGTGCAGACTGCAGTGCAGCCAAGCCTCTCGTTCGTATATTAATGTTATTTTGGTATTAAATATTTATCATTACTATATTGATATGTTAATACGTTAACTCTGTTAGACTGTCAGGGACCTTTTGTGTTTATTTTTATTTCTGTTTTATTTTTTTCTGCTCTTTAGACATTAAGACTGATGTTGGTGGGTTTGTATATTTTTAGCCATGGACTTTTTTCTTGTTCATTCTCTTTAAAAAAAAAAAAAAATAGCAAGTTGAAAACGTGTTTTAAGCCGCCCCAGGAAAATGCTCTCTTATTTTCTCTGTTTTTCTTATTAGTGTCAAAAGCTCAAATTGAGGACGGCTGTGGGACAGAACTCTTGTCTTCGGCAAAATCGAAGAGAAAATTGGAAGCAAAATGCAGATATTTAAAAAGGGAGGGGGATCATATATAATTCCAATCATACGGTTGGAAGGGGACCCTAGATGTTTTCTAGTCCACCCCCTCTGTCCAGTCCGGGAAATATTTTTGTTTATTGAGTTATTTTATAACTTCCTCAAATTAATGACCACAGCTAATACTACTTCCTCCTATTTTTCCCACAACAATCCTGCGAGGTAGATTGGGCAGAGAGTCAACAAAGTCACCCAGCTGGTTTTTGTGCTTAAGGCGGGACTACAACTCAAAGGGTGCAAAGTCACCAAGCCGGCTTCCCTGCCTAAGGTGGAACTAGAACTCCCAGTCTCCTGGTGATTGGCCCAAAGTCACCAAGGCGGCTTCCCTGCCGAAGGTGGAACTAGAACTCCCAGTCTCCTGGTGATTGGCCCAAAGTCACCAAGCCGGCTTCCCTGCCTAAGGTGGAACTAGAACTCCCAGTCTCCTGGTGATTGGCCCAAAGTCACCAAGCCGGCTTCCCTGCCGAAGGTGGAACTAGAACTCCCAGTCTCCTGGTGATTGGCCCAAAGTCACCAAGCCGGCTTCCCTGCCTAAGGTGGAACTAGAACTCCCAGTCTCCTGGTGATTGGCCCAAAGTCACCAAGCTGGCTTCCCTGCCGAACGTGGTACTAGAACTCCCAGTCTCCTGGTGATTGGCCCAAAGTCACCAAGCCGGCTTCCCTGCCTAAGGTGGAACTAGAACTCCCAGTCTCCTGGTGATTGGCCCAAAGTCACCCAGCTGGCTTTCTTGCCTTAGGTGGGACTAGAACTCACTGCCTCCTGGTGATTGACCCAAAGATCTGGATCATAGCTCCCCTTTTTCAGGCAGATCATAACTTCAAACAGTTGCTAAGCAACTGGTCATAAGTCAAAGACAGCCTCTAGAATAATGCAAAGGAGAGGAAACTCAAAAAGTGGAACCTCAAAAACACCTATCCAGAAAAACTGTCCAGAAATTCTCCAGAAATGTAGCAATAGAATACAGAATCAGGACTCCCCTCCTGCAGACCATTTTTGTCAATAGATTTTGGAATCGATGTTTTGCCAGCTGGCTGTGTTCTTGTTGCATCTTTTTCAGCTCAAGGAAGAAACTGAAGCTGTGGGTCGAAACCGCTCATCCTCCTCCAATTTTTGAGCATCTCCCTCATCCTCCGATATTTCTCCGACTGTTAACCTAGACCTTCAGCAGGAGGCGTCCAGGAGTTCTGGTGGGCTCAGGATCTCTAAAAGGGACTTTCTGATTCTGGATCCATCTTCATTCTCAGATGTAAAAATTCTGGGTTCATGAGATGGGCCTGACCTGCAGAAGTCTCATCTATCCAGGAGATGCTGCAGGGAAATTTTTACCCTTGTAGCTTCTAGTGTTGTTCACCTTGGCAGTTTTAACATGGGTGGACTTCAACTCCCAGAATTCACCAGCCAGCATGCTGGCTGGGGAATTCTGGGAGTTGAAGTCCAGCCCTCTTAAAGCATGCTGGCTGGGGAATTCTGGGAGTTGAAGTCCACCCCTGTTAAAATGAGTTGGCTGAGGAATGAGTTGGTTCACCCCTCTTAAAGCATGCTGGATGGCGAATTCTGGGAGCTGAAGTCCACCTCTCTTAAAATTGCCCAAGGTTGAGAAACACTGGTCTTGGCAGATCTTCTCCCTGTGTTTCAGACCATTTTCAGTGCAGTTGAAGAACATCTGGCGAAGGAAAACAGCCATAATGGAATCCTCTGGCCTTGACAGCAAAGCAACATGGATCAAGAAGAGATGTCGGGACACAATTAGAAAGAACATCAAAGAAATTAAGGAGGTGTCACCTTAGCATCATTGCTAATAAATGAGAACTAAAACTTACTTCTCTGTACTTTCCAAGTTTTTTTCTCTTCCTTCCTTCCTTCCTTCCTTCCTTCCTTCCTTCCTTCCTTCCTTCCTTTCTTTCTTTCTTTCTTTCTTTCTCTTTCCTTCCTTCCTTCCTTCCTTCTCTCTCTCCCCCTTCCTTCCTTCCCTTCCTCCCTCTCTTTTCCTTCCTTCCTTCCTTTTTTCTTTCCTTCCTTCCTTCTGTGCAACAAGATATCTCCAGAAGTTGTGAATTTTCCAACATTGGAACTTTTTAAGAAGAGCTTGGACAACAATTTGTCTGAAATGGTATAGGGTTTCCTTCCTGAGCAGGGGGTTGGACTGGAAGACCTCCAAGGGCCCTTCCAACTCTGTTATTACTATTACTATTATTCTTTCTTTCTTTCTTTCTTTCCTTCCTTCCTTCCTTCCTTCCTTCTTTCTTTCTTTCTTTCTTTCCAGGTTTTGTGAGAATCTTGAAAAAGAAAGTTGGCACCTGGTTTTCCCCCAGAGGTGCACAGATCATTTCCAGAATGGCAGTCCTACTTCCCTTCTGAGTGGCATCTTATAGTATCCCAAGAATTCAGGGAAAACTGGAGGAAGAAATAAATGACAGCTGGAAGGAAGCTCTCATCAATTTAATGAAATCCAAGCTGAATTAAAATTAAAAGAATGAAATGCAATTCACAGGTTATATCCCTCAATAACTTACTTGCCTCCTGGGAAAAAAAAATTAAAATTTAGCACTGGCCAACCATGTTCGAAAGGGACGCAGTGGCTCGGTGGCTAAGATGCTGAGCTTGTCAATAAGAAAGGTCGGCAGTTCGGCAGTTCGAATCCCTAGCGCCGCGTAACGGAGTGAGCTCCAGTTACTTTTCCTAGCTTCTGCCAACTTAGCAGTTCGAAAGCATGTAAAAAATGCAAGCAGAAAAATAGGGACCACCTTTGGTGGGAAGGTTACAGCGTTCCGTGCGCCTTCGGCGTTGAGTCATGGCGGCCACATGACCATGGAGACGTCTTCGGACAGCGCTGGCTCTTTGGCTTAAAACGGAGATGAGCACCGCCCCCTAGAGTCAGGAATGACTAGCACATATATGCAAGGGGAAGCTTTACCTTTAATCATATTTAGAGAATCCACCTTACAGCCCCAACAAATGAAAACATCTGTGATTTGGGGCCTCTGTGGTGTAACTTGAAAGAACTGCGGTACCCACATCTATTTTAAGAGGACCATCAACATTACTGTCTCTCGGTGGATCTTTGGAGTTGACGGTCCCCAATACATTCTGGTTTTACAGGCAAATCTGAAGGGGGTCTTCAAATGTACAGGTAAGTCTGTTCGTTTAGTGACTGTTCGAACTTACAACAGCACTGAAAAAAAGTGACATTTCTCACACTTACGACTGTTTGCAGCAGCTGCCTAGTCACGCGATCAAAATTCAGACTTTTGGCAGCTGACTCATATTTATGATGGCTGCAGCGTCCTGGGGTCACATGACCCACTTTTGCGACTTTTTGAGAAGCAAAGTCAACGGGGGAAGCTGAGTGTTGTGGCCCACCAGCGACCAGCAGAGCTGGTGGGCAGACTCGGACAGTGAGGAGGTTGGGGAGGAACCTGGGCCAGTCCTGGAGTCTGTGGAAGGCTCGGATGAGGGCTCTGCGTCGGAGGCAGAGAGGGGGCCACATGGCAATTCTCAGCTGCCTTCGGAGTTGGAGATCAGTGGGGCAGAAGAACAGCTGGAGCCTGTTCCCAGGGCGCGCATGCACAGAGCTGCCAGACAAAAGGAACAGCTAAGGAACAAGGGCTGACTCGGGAGTAAAGCCACAGGTGGATGGTGAATGGCCCCTCCCATAGGGAATGAAGAGGAGCGAAAGGGGAGTGGAGTTTGCAGGAGACAATTAGTTCAATTCCTTAGGGTGAAGATCTGTTCCTGACTTCTTGCCAAGTATTGCCTGCTACCGAGTGGCGTTTGGAAGATATCGGCCTGGCAGCTCTCCAAGCCTGATCAAGGTCTGCAGTTGTGAAATCTCTTGAAAGCTCCCGGTAGGGACTTTGCTGGAGAGGAATTCTCTTTAACCTAAATAATAGGGGTTTTATCGGGATGAGGAGCCGGCTTCATGATCTTGGGAGGCCTAGGCCAGGACACTAAATTCACTTCACAACCAGGTTACTAAGTTAACAACTGCAATGATTCCCTTTACCACCGTGACAAAAAAAGTCCTAAAATGGGTCCACCGATGTCTCCGCCACTTAAATTTGGCTCTCAATTGTGGTCGTACATGGAGGGCGTCCTGTGTTTATTATATTTTCCGGCTGGCTACGGACGTTCGGCGTAGAAGGAAACATATCTGAGAAAACGGGAGGTTGCGCTTTGCATAATGCATGAATTTTCTCCTTCAAGGTCACTTTTTGGCTCCCAACGAGAAAGCCTCGGTCTCCTTCGCAGCCCGCCGGCTCTCCCGGCGAGATGCCAGCCTGACTCTCATCACCATTTTTAACGAGAGGAATATTGCACCGGTGTGACTTATTATAAGCGCTATTCTAAGGGATAACGAGTCGATATATTTGTTTTTTCTCCCCCCCCCCTTTTTGATCTACAGCCCCGATAGGAAGCCATCCATGAAGTTTATTAAACCTGCCTAATTTTCTATCAAGTTCGCAGAAACTATCGATCCTGTCGGCCGAGGTTTATCTGATTCGGGTGGCAGGGCGAAGTTAACGCAAAATCATTTCAAGGCAACGGAGGAGGGCCGGTGGGGGTGGGTTAGGTGGGAGGTGGTGGGACGGAGAGGAGAAATGAGAAACTTATTTTGGAAGAAGGAGAAGGAGAAGGAGAAGGAGAAGGAGAAGAAGAAGAAGAAGAAGAAGAAGAAGAAGAAGAAGAGGAGGAGGAGGAGGAGGAGGAGGAGGAGGAGGAGGAGGAGGAGGAGGAGGAGGAGGTGGTGGTGGAGGAGGAGGAGGAGGAGGAGGAGGAGAAGGAGGAGAAGAAGAAGGAGAAGGAGAAGGAGAAGGAGAAGAAGAAATTAAATAAATAAAACGGCAATTTGAATGAGGCTGCAAAATGTCTCGGATCAACCACGGGCCAATTGGTTTACCGTGGGAAGGAGGAAGAAAAACAGAAACAACAAATCAGATCAGATTTGGGTCCATTTCCAAGGAGAATCAGGTAGCAATAGCGCTTATTGACGTCGTAGTCCTCAACTTACAACAGTTCATTTAGTGACCGTTTAAGGTCATAGCGGCACTGAAAAAAGTGACCACTTTTTGCCCTTACGACCGTTGCAGCATCCCCAGGGTCACGGGAACGAAATTCAGATGCTTGGCAACTGACTCACATTTATGATGGTGGCACTGTCCCCGGGGGTCCCGTGATCCCCTTTTGCGACCTTCTGATCAGAAAAAGTCAATAGGGGGTGGGGATGACGACACCAGATTCATTTAACAACCGTGTGTCCTGAGTTCACAACTGCAGCGATTCACTTCACAACTATGGCAAGAAAGGTTGTAAAATGGGGCAAAATTTGCTTCACATTTAGCAACAGAAATACTGGGCTGAATCGGGGTCGTAAGTCGAGGTCCAGTTCTCTGGAGTCAGAGAGAACCAATCATCCTTCAGCTTTTGATTGTTTGGAAAACATAACAACTCCTCTTTTTCTTCTCTTCATTTTTTCAGGAATAACACAATAACACACACACCCTAGCTGGTCTCTGATCTGATTTGGCATCAAGCAATAGCAATAGCAATAGCAGTAGACTTATATACCGCTTCATAGGCCTTTCAGGCCTCTCTAAGCGGTTTACAGAGAGTCAGCATATTGCCCCCAACAATCCGGGTCCTCATTTTACCCACCTCGGAAGGATGGAAGGCTGAGTCAACCCTGAGCCGGTGAGATTTGAACCGCTGAACTGCTGATCTAGCAGTAGCCTGCAGTGCTGCATTTAACCACTGCGCCACCTCGCAAGAAAGGTCATAAATCAAGGACTACAGGTAATACTTGACTTACAACCGCAGTGGCGACACAAGCGGTTGTCAGTTGTTCAGTGACTTTTGCCCCACGTTACGACCTGCTTGCCAACCGTTGTTAAGTGAGTCACTGAATTTGTTAAGTTAGTCACACGGTTGTTAACTGAATCCCTGGGGATACGGTGACTGGGGATACGGGGACCGTCACAAATATGAGCCAGTTGCCAAAATGTCCGGATTTTGAATCATGTGACCATGGAGATGCTGCACAAACGGTCGTAAGTGTGAGACACTATCGTAAGTCACTTTTTCAGTGCTGTTGTAACTTCAAAGGGTCACGAAACAAATGTTTGCTCGTCGAGGACTTCCTGTAATAAGATTTTTCAAAGCAAAAGACAGATAGAGAAAACCCCAGTTCCACTTTATGTATTAACAAATGTGTGTGTCGGGGGGGTGGGGGAGGGACACACACACACACACACACACACACACACACACACAAAAGTTGTGCTTGATTTGTGCTGGCATTTGTCCTTGCCAGGGATCTGCTGGGAGGAAAGGATTTCAATTCGTTCACAGCTGGAACCGTGATGAAATTCTTTTTAATCCCAAATTTAGAACTGCGGTGAGCGACCTCCGGCAGGGGATGGAAGAGAGGAGGAGGGGGAAAGGGAGGAAGAGATAAGAGGAGAAAGAAAAGGAGGGCTGTACAAAAGGGGAGGGGGGAGGCACCAATTTTCAACTCTGGCTCTGCTCATGGTTGCCTATGGTCGCATTTACAACCTATATTTGATAAATAGATATGCAGGCAGGCGGGTATTGCAAACTTGTTCCCAGAGCATATGTAACATCTCTTTCCCACCAATATTTCTCGTAATAGAATAACCGAATAAAAGAGTTGGAAGGGACCTTGGAGGTCTTCTAGTCCAACCCCCTGCTTTGTCAGGAAACCCTACACCACTTCAGACAAATGGTTATCCAACATCTTCTTAAAGACTTCCAGTGTTGGAGCATTCACAACTTCTGGAGGCAGGTTGTTCCACTGATTAATTGTTCTCACTGTCAGGAAACTTCTCCTCAGTTCTAAGTTGCTTCTCTCCTTGATTAGTTTCCACCCATTGCTTCCTGTCCTGCCTTCAGGTGCTTTGGAAAATAGCTTGACTCCCTCTTTTGGGGGGCAGCCTCTCAAATATTGAAAGACAGGTATCATGTCATCCCTAATCCTCCTTTTCATTAAACTGGACATACCCGATTCCTGCAACCGTTCTTCATATGTTTTAATGCCCTAATCATGCTGAAATGAAATGCACCCACATTTTCCAAAGAGTTTCCCTGGGTGAGGGGGATTAGAACTCAGGTCTCGCCATCCCAGTCTGGGTCGTTCTCCACTACGTCTGATTGGTTCTTGGGCTGAGAGGGAGGGAGTATCAGATTCAGAATCAGCCAATAGGGTTTGGTGACTGAGTTGGAGTAGAATCCAAGACTCTCCACCTCCCTCCTAATCCTTTTCATTCTCCATTACCCCCAATTGATTATTGGGCAGAGGAGGAGGATTGGCCCCCAAGTCATCCAATGAGCTTCCATGACTGAGGGGGACTGGAACAACCCCCCCATTTCTGACTGGCTCTTGGCCTGAGAGAGAAGTTGTGAGAGGGAAGTACTGATTCAGAGTTAGCCAATGAGCTTCTGTGGATGGGGGAGAACTAGAACCCAGGTCTCCCCTTTCCTAGTCCAGCCCCTTCTCCACTATTGGAGATTGGCTCTTGGCCTGAGAGGGCGGGACTGCCCAGTCAGCCAATGAGCTTCTGTGGATGAGAACTAGAATCCAGGTATCTCCCTTCCTAGTCCAGCCCCTTCTCCATTACACCTAATTGGCATTTAGCCTGAGAGGGAGGGACCATCCCAGAGTCAGCCAATGAGCTTCTGAAGGAGGACCAGAACCCAGATCTCCACACCCCTAGTCCATCTCCTTCTCCACTATCCCTGATTGGCCCGAGAAGGAGGGACCAACCCAGAGTCAGCCAATGAGTTTCTATGGATGAGGGAGAACTAAGACCCAGGTTTCCCCCCTCCTAGCCAGCACCTGATTGGCCTGAGGGGGCGGGGTCATCCTAAAACCAGCCAATGAGGGAAAACTTACAACTGAGTGTCCTACGCTTGATTCAATACCTTCACCACTGCCCCAAGTGATATGCAGAACTGAATGGCGGGTGGTGCATTATTGGGTTCCGGATCCTGTCGCAAATGTTATGCTGCAACGGGGCCGAGCATCCTCAGCGGGCATGCGTGCTGTACACGCCACCCAGCAACACGCAGCTGTTTGGCAGAGGTCACACAGCCGCCACTCACTTTGTGTGCATGCGCAATTGGCTTGTTTGCCTCAAAAAGCAGTAAGGAACCCAGGTGGACCAAACAGCCCACCACTCCGATACGGCGGCCACTGCTCCCAGATACCACCAGTATGACCGTACCAGGCCGTACCGCCCGGAACCCACCACTAGAGTGGTGAGTGATGGGGGGAAGACAGCTTCATATTTTTGATTCAATAGGGGTGAGGGGAAAGAGGAGAGGAAGAAGAAGACAGATCAACCCCCCTCCAAATCTAGATGGTCTGGTCTACGGGCTCTGTATTAATTTGACAAGTTTCCCGAAAAGCCACCCAAAACCACCTTTGGCCGGGCCGAAGTCCCAGAGTCCACCCAAAGTCATTACAGAAACCATAGGATGTAGAAAGCCAGGATCCAGATGCCCAGCGTGAAACCAATGAAGAGGTAAGGCGTGTTGCCGAAGATATGGGAATGCGTGGACGTGCAAGGCCACGCCTGCTTCGAATGCCTCGGCCTCATTGGAGGGAGACGGAGTTGGCAGTTGTGTTGGAGGTCACAACAGGACAGCCAGTGGCACTCGGGAATCAGGATGACGTAGGCCGTCCGGTCGTAATGGAAGATCCTCTTGAGCTGGGTGGAGGCCGTTTCACCGATGAACACGGACGGGATGTTGACTTGATGCTGGAGGTCTTCCTTTCCCAACATGGTGACCAGGGCTTGGGAGTTGACGTTGTGGATGACGGCGGCTTGGTAGCCCGCTTGTTGAGCGTGGAGAACCTTGGTGGTGAAAAAACAGTCATTTCTCTGGATGAGAGCCACGTAGGCCACCGAAGAGCTGTTGGTTAGAGGTGGCGCTTTGATTGGTTGGCAAGCGTTGGCTGGTTTGGCTTCAATGAGGTAACCAAGAAGACCTTCACTTTGGAGCACGGGGCCAAATTCAGAATTCAAAGCTTCGAAATCTTGGCTGATGCTGTTATGGTTGTACACCGCTCGGATCAAGGCTTCGTTGGTGGTTAGGTGAAGGAGGATCGCCATCATCACATGTACAAACACTGGGGAAACAGAAGGCATTCTAGCTATAATCAAGGACTGGTTTCTTCTGAAAGACTTCAAAGGTCTTTTGATGGAGCATCAACTTAGTAGGCCTTAGAATATCCATGAAATTAGAATGTTGGTGGTGAAGTCGAATACCCACAGCTTGAAACAAAACTTGGTCATTGGAATTTGGTTGGTGTTGGCTGATCTCTCCTGGAAGCTTCTGAGCTTTCCCACAAAGTTAGCAAGCCAACTTTCCCAGGGCTCTAGTGTCCATTGGCCTTTGTGACGTCATGACCTCACCTATCCAACCTCCTTTCATCTAAGAAACATCTCCATGGATGATGAGTCTACATTTTGGCATGGAAAACCAAGTGCACAGGTATAGGATAGGTGACCTCTAGCTCAATAGCAGTAACTGTGAGAGGGGTTTTGGAGTCCTAGTGGACGATCACATAAATATGAGCCAGAAGTGTGTGGCCACGCCCAAAAAATAGCCAACAGAGTCCTAGGCTGCATTAACAGAAGGATAGAATCAAGAGCATGTGGAGTATTAGTACCACTTTATAAGAGGCCCTGGTAAGATCCCACTTGGAATACTCTATTCCAGCGATGGTGAACCTTTTCGGCATTGAGTGCCCAAACTGGAAACCATGTGCATGTGTGTGCATGTGCACTGGAGCACCGGAAATCCAAAGACCAGCTTGCCAGTCCATGCATGCCTGGTTTTTGGACATTTTCAGGCTATTTTTCTGGTTGTTTTCAGGCTGGTTTTGGGCTGTTTTTCAGCCATTTCCAGGCCATTTTTGAAACGGCTGAAAAATGGCCTGAAAACAGCCCAGAAAACAGCAGGGTTTCCTGCCTAAGCAGAGGGTTGGACTAGAAGACATTTAAGGTTCTTTCCAACTCTGTTATTCTATTCCATTCCATTCCACGCCACGTCTTTGTCAGCGTTCCAAGTATCATGCAGAATTAAATCAGAGTCCAAGGCAAAACAATCCTTTTTGTTCCAATTTAATAAGACAGACATCTTAGGCACATCCATGCCATGCCATGCCACGCCATTCTATTCCATTCCATTCTATTACACATTCCTAGTTCTTGCAACCGTTCTTCATATTTTTATGCTTCAGTCCCCTAGTCATCCTTGTTGCACTTCTCTGACTTCTTTTAGAGAGTCTCAGTGGTGGGATTCAGCCGGTTCGCACCTATTCGGGAGAACCGGTTGTTAACTTTCTAAGCAGTTCGGAGAACCGGTTGTTGGAAGAAATCTCCTTTTGTTTTTTCCCCACTTTCCAGGGCTAATCCTGTAAGGAAAGCAGGAAGGAAACATTCTGGTGTTGTTTCTAGCCTAATCTGTATTGCTCTTCTTACAGAAACTGCCTCTCCGGTTAACCCTTATTACTTTGTAACAGCTGAGGCGAAGCGCCCATCGACCTGAGTGATGTTGAGTTGGCCACGCCCACACAGTCACATGACCACCGAGCCACGCCTACCCAGCTGGTCATTAGGGCAGAGAACTGGTTGTTAAATTATTTGACTCCCACCACTGTAGAGTCTCAACATCTTTTTTTTATCGTGGTGACTAGAATTGGATGCAATATTCCAAGCGTGATCTCAGCAGTGCAGTATAAAGCGATAAAAGGGAACCCTCGACTTACGACTACAATTGAGCCCCAAATTTCTGTTCCTGAAATATTTATGTGCATTTTGTCCCATTTTACGAACTTTCTTGCTGCAGTAGTTAAGTGAATCACTGCAGTTGTTAAATTACTACCAGCGTTGTTAATTGAATAAATATGAATCAGTTGCCAAGCATCTGAATTTCGATCCCCTGACCATGGAGATGCTACAATGGTCGTAAGTGTGAAAAACATGTCATTTGTTTCAATGCTGTTGTAACTCCGAATGGTCACCAAATGAACTGTTGTAAGTTAAGGATTACCTGTACTTTATATATTACTAGCCAATAACCCGGTGTTTCCTGGGTATTTATTTATAGGGGGGAAAATGTCCGGACCAAACATAATTTCTAATGTTGGATTTTTCCCCTTACCAGAGGGATCCCCCTTGTGGAGTACTGTGAAGGCGTTACCATGGCAACTCCACTGCACTGTACAGTAGAAGCCATTTTACGGCGGTACAGTAGAATCCATTTTGAGACACGAAGGTTATATCTTAACAGAACACACACCCCGAGGGGTTTTAGGGGTGTCTTACCCCCACAATATTTTTTTCCAAAGAGTGCGTTATCTATATACCACATTTGGTTGAAATTGCTCGAGGCGTTCCAGAGTTATGCTGGAACATACACACACACAGCCATTTTTATATATATAGATGTACTAATTATTTATTAGAGGTCAGGTAGTCTTTGACTTATGACCACAATTGAGCCCAAAATTTCTGCTGACAACTGAGACGTTTGTTAAGTGAGTTTTGCCCCATTTTACGACCTTTCTTGCCACAAGTGAATCACTGCAGTTGTTAAGTTAATAAGATGGTTGTTAAGTGAATCTGGCTTCCTCATTGACTGCTTGTCAGAAGGCCGTAAAAGGAGATCACATGACCACGTCATAATTATGAAGCAGTTGCCAAGCATCTGAATTTTGATCACATCATCATCAGGACGCTACAATGGTCATAACTGTGAAAAACAGTCCTAATTCCCTTTTTTCAGTGCCGTTGTAACTTTGAATGGTCACTCAATGAACTGTTGTACGTTGAGGACTAGCTGTGCTTAGTTCTATCATACCATGTGTATTTCCTAGGAATGATAAGAACAAGGCTTGGCAATTGTGACATAGTTTACACATAGATTATAATTAAAATCCTGATTGATTGAGGATTTTAGAATGAGCCAAGGTGGCGCGGTGGTTAAATGCAGCACTGCAGGCTGACTGCTAGATCAGCAGTTCAGCGGTTCAAATCTCACCGGCTCAGGGTTGACTCAGCCTTCCATCCTTCCGAGGTGGGTAAAATGAGGACCCGGATTGTTGTTGGGGGCAATATGCTGACTCTGTAAACCGCTTAGAGAGGGCTGAAAGCCCTATGAAGCGGTATATAAGTCTACTGTTGTTATTATTATTATTATTATTATTATTATTATTATTATTATTGATTGATTGATTTGATAGATTTGATATAAGATAGATATCTTATTTAAATTTAGTAGCTGGAGCGGTGGGGGAGGGGGACTTGTGCAATCAGCCAGTTAAAGCTGATTGGTCGAAGAGTGCTGGCTCCTGCGTGAGGCAATCTGCACTGTGATTGGCTGCTGTGGATGTGGAGGGCCGTTTCCATTTTTTCCCGCCTTTTTCTTCTGAGGACTCTGTGATGTACCTCATGATGCTCCCTGTTTACCCGACTCTCTTGTTTGCTGTAAATAAAGATGTAAAATATATTTATTTATATAAAGCTACAAATTCATGTCATGTCTTCATTTGGACGCCTGCTGTGCAATTCCCTGACAGGATTTATAGAGGCCCAACAGCTCAAGGGTGCTTTGCATTCTTGAAAAAAAAATAATGAAACAAATGTAACAATAGTTGCAGTTTCAAAAACCCACGATATAAAACGTGACACTAAAATCAATATAATTAAAACGGAAACCCAAACAATATAATTACAATCAATTAGCAATGAAATCATTTTTTCCTAAACTTGGCCAATTCCAGATGGGTGGATTTTTGGCTGAGGAATTCCATATGTCTGAAAGCTGCCCGGCTTCAAATAAACACATATTAAAAGGCTGCAAAAGAGACATCATTTTTTTAAGAATAGAATTATAGAATCATAGAGTATTGGGTTGAAATACACCTCCTCGGGGAGTTGGGTGAATTCTGGAGAATTATCAAAATGTGGTTTGCACTTCCGCAAAGTAGAATTCGTTCCAAATATGGGCCACGGCCTAGAAATATCTAAATAAAAAATAACATTGCGGCTAATGAAACTTGCAAGTCCAGTCCTATTATTAGATAAAGTCTCGTGCTAGTAGTTAAAATTGACATGACGGTAGATAGATAGAAAATTAATAGATAGATTGATGGAGAGAGAGAGATACTATAAAAATAGATTGATAGAGATGGATGGATGGATCGATGGATGGATGGAAGAGAGAGAGAGAAAGAGAGAGGGGGAGAAGGAAAGGGGATAGAGAAAGTGAGAGGGAGAGATGGGGAGAGAAAACTGTAGAGATGGATGGGTGGATGGATGGATGGATGGATGGATGATAGATGCTGGAAAGAGAGAGAGAGAGAGAATTATAGAGATAATAGCTACTGGAATGAGATAGAGGACTGTAGAAATGGATGGATGGATGTTAGATACTGGAGAGAGAGAGAGAGCTGTAGAGATGGATGGATGGATGATAGATACTAGAAAGAGAGAGAGAGAGGAAGATAAGACATAGGATGATAGATGAGATAGATAGATAGATAGATAGATAGATAGATAGATAGATAGATAGATAGATAGATAGATGCAAGGGAGGGATATAACTGTAGAGATGGATGGATGGATGGTGGATACTATAGAGATAGATAAAGAGAGAAAGAGAAAGAAAGAAAGAAAGAAAGAAAGAAAAGAAAAGAAAGAAAGATAACTGTAAGGATCGATAGGTGCATGATGTACACTGTTGAGATAGAAAGATAGGCAGACAGGCAGACTGACAGACACTGTAGATATTGAGTGTTTGGGAGTTCGGGGAGTTGACGTCCATGTCTTAAAGTCACCAGGGTTGAGAATTACTGGATAGATCGACAGTCAGAAAGACATGGGTAGATGATAGACGGATAGATAGATAGATAGATAGATAGATAGATAGATAGATAGATGATAGATAGATAGATAGATGATAGATAGATAGATAGATAGATAGATAGATAGATAGATAGATAGATAGATAGATAGATAATTAGATAGATAGATAGGTAGATAGGTAGATAGGTAGATAGGTAGGTAGGTAGGTAGGTAGGTAGGTAGATAGGTAGATAATACAGAATAACAGAGTTGGAAGGGACCTTGGAGGTCTTCTAGTCCAACCCCCTGCTAAAGCAGGAGATGCTGTAATATTTCAGACAAATGACTGTCCAGGCTCTTAAAATCCTCCAGTGATGAAGCATCCACCATTTCTGGAGGCAAGGTCCAGAAGTTCCACTGGTTAATTGTCCTCGCTGTCAGGAAAGTTCTTCGTAGTTCTAGGTTGCTTCTCTCCTGGATAAGTTTAAATTGATAAGTTTGATAGAAGGGTGAATGGGTGGGTTGGAGGAGGGAGGGAGGGAGGGAGGGAGAGAGAGAGAGAGAGGGAGAGAGAGAGGGAGAGAGAGAGGGAGAGGGAGAGAGAGAGGGAGAGAGAGAGAGAGATCTTGTCCTGTAGCTTCTAGTATAGTTCTTCCATCACAAAGACTGGTAGAGGAAAAACCATCTACCTATTCACATGGTCTCTCTCCATGGGAAGCCCACTCCGTCAACCCATCAGAGGGCTCTGCAGGAAAAGCCAAATGATGTGATTGACACACCATCTTTTTGTTGTTTTAGATGCTTTACTCCCCTGATATTCTGGGGGTCAAGTCCACCCTTCTTCTCCCTTTCTGAGGCCTGCCGATGGGGCGGTTCCACCACAAAACCACGGTAGAATAAAGCGCGCTCGACGAAAGCGCGTACGTGACGTCATCACAGCGCGACGAAAACAGCACGCTGTGAGTGGTAAACTTAAAATTAATGCGTAAATCTAAACCTAACCCCCCCAAACCTAACCCTAAACCTAACCCTAAGCCTAACCCTTAACCTAACCCTAAACCTAACCCTAACGCTTAACATAACCCTAAACCTAACCCTAACCCTTAACCTAACCCTAACCCTAACCCTAACCCTTACCTTTATGTGAATTGGCTTGCTTTAATTTAATTTTAATTTTAATTTAATTTATTTTTAATTTTATTTGTCGTGCTGCTGATGACGTCACGTACGCGCTTTCGTCGGGCGCGCTTTATTCTACCGCGGTTTTGATGGGTCATGGATGGGGCTGCCCTTGAAGAGCACCCGGAGGCTCCAGCTGGTCCAGAATGCAGTCACACAGGTAGTCATAGGGGTACCTAGATGCTCCCATGTTACACCCTTTTGAAGCGGCCTGAACTGGTTGCCGGTTGTCTTCCGGGTGCGATTCAAGGTACTAATTATGACCTTTAAAGCGCTCCATGGCTTAGGCCCAGGGTACCTGCGAGACCACCTACTGCCACCGGTAGCCTCCCATCGTCCAGTGCGATCCCACAGAGTCGGCCTCCACAGGGTGCCGTCGGCCAGGCATTGTCGGCTAGCGACCCCCAGGTGGGGAGCCTTCTCTGTGGGAGAGCCTTCCCTCTGGAATGAGCTACCCCCGGAGCTTCGCACAATCCCCGACCTCCGGTCCTTCCGGCGCGCCCTAAAAAGTTGGCTTTTCCAGCAAGCCAGCCTGGCCTGAACGAAACAAAACAAATTATTAATT
Organism: Thamnophis elegans; assembly: GCF_009769535.1. Taxonomy (NCBI): domain Eukaryota; kingdom Metazoa; phylum Chordata; class Lepidosauria; order Squamata; family Natricidae; genus Thamnophis; species Thamnophis elegans. The sequence goes on along the minus strand of NC_045541.1, from coordinate 177,713,459 downwards.
TTAAATTGTCGATTTTAATTGAATCCTAAATTTGATGTAAATTGTCAATTGAAGGTTGTTGGATTAACTATTTAATCTTTTTTAAAAACTTTTGTCATATGTGTTTTTACGTTGTACACTGCCCTGAGTCCTTTGGGAGAACGGCGGCCTATAAATCCAATAAAACCAAACCAAACCAGTGCTTATGGCAGGAATGGGATTGTGATTTCCATAGAGTCGAACTTCAGAAGACCCCAAATTTAAGGAAAAGACAAAGTAAGAGGAACGAAACTAGGGATGGATATAGCAATAGCAATAGCAATAGCAATAGCAGTTAGACTTATATACCGCTTCATAGGGCTTTCAGCCCTCTCTAAGCGGTTTACAGAGTCAGCATATTGCCCCCAACAACAATCCGGGTCCTCATTTTACCCACCTCGGAAGGATGGAAGGCTGAGTCAACCCTGAGCCAGTGAGATTTGAACAGCCGAACTGCAGAACTGCAGTCAGCTGAAGTAGCCTGCAGTGCTGCATTTAACCACTGTGCCATCTCGGCTAGGATATAAATCCTAGTCTACAAATGATGGTGCTTCAAGGTGCTAGTCGTCACTTATAAAGCCCTTCATGGTATTGGACCTGGGTACTTGAGAGACCGCCTGCTGCCAATTACCTCCCAAAGACCCATTAGATCACACAGATTAGGCCTCCTCTGGGTTCTGTCTACTAACCAATGTCATCTAGCTACTACCCGGGGGAGGGCCTTCTCTGTGGCGGCTCCGGCCCTTTGGAACGAGCTCCCCGCAGAGATTCGGACCCTCACCTCTCTCCAGGCCTTCCGAAAAGCCGTTAAAACCTGGCTGTGTCGGCAGGCCTGGGGTTGATGAGTTCCCTCCCCCTCTCGATTCGTGTGGCTGTTGGTTATTTTTAAATGCCTTGTATTTGTAGTTCTTGTGTTTCCCTTTCCCTCCTTGGGTTTGTGCGCCGCCCTGAGTCCCGCCGGGAATAGGGTGGCATATAAATAAAATGAACCTTGAACCTTGAACCTTGACGGGTGTCACCCACCAAAATGATCCCCTTTAAATCATGCGCTTAGAGGCAGAGAGATTTAAACCCAAGAAAGACAATGAAGAAAGCTACCATTTTAAAAAGACAGAATAATAGAGTTGGAAGAGATCCTGGAGGTCTTCTAGTCCAACCCCCATGTTCAGGCAAGAATCCCTATACCATTAAAAAAAACGGTTGTCCTTCGGAGTGAATTTCTCCAAATCACTTCACCAGTTATTTGCCTTTTATATACAGACTATCTTATGACCTAGCGTTCTCTGGGTATGTATTTATCCCAATCCTGTGTTAGAGGGCGCCCCCTTGTGGAGTATTGTGAAGCCGTAACCCATGGCAACTCCACTGTGCTGGACAGTACAGTAGAAGCCATTTTAAGGCACAACAGGCTGTACCTTGACAGAACTTGAATCCTGAATCCTGAAGGTACTGTGAACTTGAATCGTCAATCCAAAATGCACACTATCACTGTGAAAGGTATTGTGACTTGACACTATAGATATAATTCAGTCCTTTTCATTTTAGCAGCCCAGGCGTTCCGGAGTTATGCTGGAACACACACAGATGCACATACACCAAGGGGTCTTAGGGGTGTTTTACCCTCACAGTATTTGTTTCCAGACAGTAAGTTATCTGTGTGCCAAGTTTGGTTGAAATTGCTTGAGGCGTTCAAGAGTTATTCTGGAACAGAGAGAGAGAGAGAGAGAGGGAGGGAGAGAGGGAGAGGGGGGAAGAGAGAGAGAGAGGGAGAGAGGGAGAGGGGGGGAAGAGAGAGAGAGGGAGAGAGGGAGAGAGGGGGGAAGAGAGAGAGAGAGAGAGAGTAAGTTATCTGTGTGCCAAGTTTGGTTGAAATTGCTTGAGGCGTTCAAGAGTTATTCTGGAACAGAGAGAGAAAGAGGGAGGGAGAGAAGGAGAGGGGGGGAAGAGAGAGAGAGAGGGAGAGAGGGGGGAAGAGAGAGAGAGAGGGAGAGAGGGGGGAAGAGAGAGAGAGGGGGAGAGAGGGAGAGGGGGGGAAGAGAGAGAGAGGGAAAGAGGGAGAGAGGGGGGGAAGAGAGAGAGGGGGGAAGAGAGAGAGAGAGAGAGAGAGAGAGAGAGAGAGAGAGAGAGAGAGAGAGAGAGAGATCTTGTCCTGTAGCTTCTAGTATAGTTCTTCCATCACAAAGACTGGTAGAAGAAAAACCATCTACCTATGGAGAGATTCTTACCTTTAAATAAAGTTTCCTGTGACTAGAATCCAGATAGTCCTCAACAGTTTAATTTACAACCATAAAACAGTTTGGAATTTTGGTCATAAGTCATTGTGGTCGTTAGTTGATGTTACCACATTCGATGTTATGACCATTTTTTAATTATGAAATGCAAGTTACAATGTTAAGCAAATCATGCGATCAGTAAATAATCCATTTTTCTGAATGGATGGTTTTGTCCAGAAACGAGTAAAAATAGGCCACAAATTGAGGTTACATGACTGCACGATGTTGCAATTGGTCATAAAAGCAAGCTGATTTACCAAGTTCATTTAGTGACCGTTCAAAGTTACGACGGGACTGAAAAAAGAAACATAATTGGGTTTTTTTTACACTTAACAACTGTTGCAGCATCTCTGTGGTCACATGATCAAAATTCAGATGTTTGGCAACTGCCCCATACTTAAGACGTTTGCAGTATCCTGGGGGGGGGGGTCGTGCAATCCCCTTTTACGACTTCCTGCCAAGCAAAGTCAATGGGGGAAGCCAGATTGACTTAAGAACTGCGTTACGAGCTGGACAACTGCAGTGATTCAACTTGGCGAATGTGGCCAGAAAGGTCGTAAAACGGGGTCGTAAAAAAAATGTCTTGCCTAGCAAACAGAAATGTTGGGCTCAATGGTGGTCGTAAGTCGAGGACTACCTGTAGCTGCAAATTTGTTTTGGGGGAGAGGCTAAGACATCATCCATATTCTTTGAACCCTTGTTGCTCCCTCTGTTTAATTTTGTTGGGCACTGAGGTGCTTAGGGCTCCCTTCTTCTCACTCCCTACCTGCGAATCCCACTTCTGACACCATGCAATCTCTCGCCGCCTCCTCCTCACCACCCACTGAAGCCCTGTTATTTGTTTGTTTGTCTGTTGATTAGATTTTTATCCTGGTTTTCTTACTTTTATATGCAACTCAGGACAGAGAACGTATATCATATCCCTTCCTCCTCCTTTTCTTCCTGACAACAAAGGTGAGTTATGAGGTGGACCAGCTGTCACCCAGCTGGCTTTCATGCCAAAGACGGACTAGAATTCACCACCGCCTGGTGATTGGCCCAAAGTCACTCAGCTGACTTTAATGGCCAACGCAGGACTAGAACTCACCATTGCCTGGTGTTTGGCCCAAAGTCAACCAACTGGCTTTCATGCCAAAGGTGGGACTAGAACTCACCATCGCCTGGTGTTTGGCCCAAAGTCACCCAGCCGGCTTTCATGCCTGAAGCGGGACTAGAACTCACCATCTCCTGGTGAGTGGTCCAAAGTCACCCAGCCGGCTTTCATGCCAGAAGTGGGACTAGAACTCACAGTCTCCTGGCGACTGGCTCAAAGTCACCCAGCTGGCTTTCATGCCTGAAGCGGGACTAGAACTCACTGTCTCCTGGTGACTGGCTCAAAGTCACCCAGCCGGCTTTCATGCCTGAAGTGGGACTAGAACTCACAATCTCCTGGTGACTGGCTCAAAATCACCCAGCTGGCTTTCATGTCTAAGGCGGTACTAGAACTCACAATCTCCTGGTGACTGGCCGAAAGTCACCCAGCCAGCTTTCATGCCTGAAGCAGGACTAGAACTCACAATCTCCTGGCGACTGGCTCGAAGTCACCCAGCCGGCTTTCATGCCAGAAGGGGGACTAGAACTCACAGTCTCCTGGTGACTGGCTCAAAGTCACCCAGCTGGCTTTCATGTCTAAGGCGGGACTAGAACTCACAATCTCTTGGTGACTGGCCAAAAGTCACCTAGCCAGCTTTCATGCCTGAAGCGGGACTAGAACTCACAATCTCCTGGTGACTGGCTCAAAATCACCCAGTTGGCTTTCATGTCTAAGGCGGGACTAGAACTCACAATCTTCTGGCGACTGGCTCAAACTCACCCAGCTGGCGTTCATGGCTAAGACGGGACTAGAACTCACCGTCTCCTGGTGATTAGCCCAAAGTCACCCAGCCGACTTTCATCCCTGAGGCATGACCAGAACTCACTGGTTTGTGGGTCAGCCTCTAAATACGCCCAACTGGGCTCCATGTTAGCGCTGTGCCTCATTACGGGCCTTGTCTTGCAGAGAACCAACAAGCCGCGAGATTTGTTTTGGGGGGGGGTCAAGAGAAATGGGCGAAGGGTCCAGGCTGTAGGGTCATACAGGTGGAGGTGTATTGCCTTGACGGCGACTGTAAATACAGCACCGGGTGTGTTGACTTGATTCCTTTGGCTGTTGTTAGTTTGTGCTTGTTCCTTTTGATTGGGGTGAGATTGCGGTTCGGTTCAGGCGGCCTCATAAATAATACGACTGCTTGTTTGTCTCGGCTGTTTTAAGAGCGCATTCTGGCTGTTTTCAAGCTGTGTGTGTGTGTGTGTGTGTGTGTGTGTGTGTAAGACGATGCATTTGCTTTAAAGAATCCACTCTTAATGTGACGCTAAGAGCAGAGATACTGTATTTCAGCTGTGATCAAATTTGTCAGCTCTCACAAAGAGCTGGGCAGAGCTGGGCTTTCGAAGGGGTCCCTGCAGTTCTTCTAACTCTTTAGCACGGCATGCAAGGATCCCTGGGCAAATTGAGGAGGGGGCGGTGGCCAGGGAGTGGTGGGGAGCCAAGACATGGACCGGGTGATCTTAAAAGGGGCAGAGCTTCAAGAGCAGGCTGCTGCCATGACTTTTTTTGACCCTCTGTAAGGGGAGGGAAGAGGAGAGAGAAGGAAAGAGGGAGAGGAGGGAAGGGAAGGCGAAAGGAGAGCGGGAGGGAGAGGAGAAGAAAGAGAGGAAGAGGAGGAGAAGGAAGGAGGGAAAGAAGGGAAAGGGAAAGAAGGGAGGGAGAGGGGAAAAGGGGAAGAAAATAAGGAAGGAAGGAAGGAAGGAAGGAAGGGGAAGGGAGGGAATTGAAGGGGGAAAAGACAGAGGGAGGGGAAAGGGAGGGGGGAGGGGAAAGGGAGGGAGGAAAGGAAAGGGAGGGAGGGAGGAAATGGACGAAAGTAGAGAGGGAAGGCAGAAGAAAGGGAGGAGGAGGAGGAGGAGAAAGAAGGAGAAGGAAGGTGGGAAAGAGGGGAAGGGAAGAGGAGAGGGAGGGGGAAAGGGGAAGAAAATAAGGAAGGAAGGGAGGGAGGGAGGGAGGAAATTGAAGGGGGGAAAGAGAGAGGGAGGGAGAAGAGGAAAGGGAGGAAGGGAGGGGAAGGAGAAAGGGAAAGGAGAAAGGGGGGGTGGAAGAAAGGACAAAAGGAAGAAAGGGGAAGGGAGAAATGGAGAAAGGAAAGAAGGAAGGAAGGAAGGATGAAAGAAGAGAGGAAGAGAGAGAAGAAAGAAGAAATTAGGAGAGGGGGAAGAGAGGGGAGGGTGGAGAGGTGGATGGGAAGGAGGAAGGAAATTGAAGGGGGAAAAGAGAAAGGGAGGGAGAAGGGAAAAGGGAGGGAGGGGGAAAGGGGAAGAGAGAGGGAGGGCGGAAGAAAGGACAAAAGGAAGAAAAGGCAAGGGAAGGAATGGAGAAAGAAAAGAAGGATGGAAGGATGAAAGAAGAGAGGAAGAGAGGGAAGAAAGAAGAAATTAGGAGAGGGGGAAGAGAGGGGAGGGTGGAGAGATGGATGGGAGGGAGGGAGGAAAAATTCATTTCCAGACTGTGACAATTGCATTAAACCTGACACAATGCAAAATAATAGCAGGCAGTTCCCTGCAGTGGTAATTATTGTCACTGCCTGCCGAGCGAGAGGAAATGAGGCTCACAGGGCATGAAAGAGGGGAGGGGGTCTGGATCCCCTCTCCCTCTGGTACTACGCCTCACCTCTTCCAAGGGCTTCCGCTCAAAGCCCCTTCCATGGGGAAGATGCCCCATTGACAGCCTTCGGAGGCACTGGCTTCTTTATTTACTCCCTAAACACACTTCTCACACTCCACAATTCAAAAGCAACTCTCCTCGGCGCATATAACACAAATATTGCCATCAAAACATCCACAGCACCATCCAAAACATGGCTGTCATAAATGAAAGGCTGTAACAATAAGCAAAACTGTGAGAATAACGCCTAAAAGGGAAAGCCACAAAGAAGGAAAAGTGGAGAATAAAGAATGAAAGAAAAACATAGGAGGATTCCCCATCTCTTTTCCAGCTTCTTCTGTCTTTGGGATTCAAATCGAACAAAGGGAGGGGGCAACAAAGGAAAGAACAAAAATAGAGGAGAGAGAGGGGGGAGAGAGAGAGAGAGAGGAGGGAGAGAAGTAGGGAAGGAAGGAAGGTATTTGATGGGGAAGGGTGGATTAAGGAAGGGAGGGGGAGGAAAAAGGGAAGTAGAAATGGAGAAGGCAAAAGAAAAGAAATGGGAGGGAAGAAGGAAGAGAGAAAGGGAGGGAGGGAGAGAAGAAAGAAAGATATTTGATGGGGAAGGGAGGGATTAAGGATGGATGAAAGAGAGGGAGGGAGGGAGGGAGGGAGGGGAGAGAAATGGAGAAGGGAAAAGAAAACAAATGAGAGTGAAGGAGGGAGGGAGGAAGAAAGAGAAAAAGAGAAAGAAAGAGAGGGGGATGAGGGGAAGGAAGGAAGGAAAAGAAGAGAGAGGGGAGGGAGGGAGGGAGGGGGATGAGGGGAAGGAAGGAAGGAAAAGAAGAGAGAGGGGAGGGAGGGAGGGAGGAAAAATGGAGAAGACAAAAGAAAAGAAATGGGAGGGAGGGAAGAGAGGAAGAAGGAAGGAAGGAGGTGAAATGGAGAAGGAAAAAGAAATGGGAGGGAAGAAGGAAGGAAGGAAAGAGGGAAGGAAAGAAGGAAGAAAGGGAAATGGAGAAGGAAAAAGAAATGGGAGGGAAGAAGGAAGGAAGGAAAGAGGGAAGGAAGGAAGGAAGTGAAATGGAGAAGGAAAAAGAAATGGGAGGGAAGAAGGAAGGAAGGAAGGAAGGAAGGAAGGAAGGAAGGAAGTGAATTGGAGAAGGAAAAAGAAATGGGAGGGAAGAAGAAAGGAAGGAAAGAGGGAAGGAAGGAAGGAAGGAAGGAGGTGAAATGGAGAAGGAAAAAGAAATGGGAGGGAAGAAGGAAGGAAGGAAAGAGGGAAGGAAGGAAGGAAGTGAAATGGAGAAGGAAAAAGAAATGGAAGGGAAGAAGGAAGGAAGGAAAGATGGAAGGAAGGAAGTAAAATGGAGAAGGAGAAAGAAATGGGAGGGAAGAAGGTAGGAAGGAAAGAGGGAAGGAAAGAAGGTGAAATGGAGAAGGAAAAAGAAATGGGAGGGAAGAAGGAAAGAAGGAAGACATTTGATGGGGAAGGGAGGCAGGGAGGAATGCAGGAGGGAGAGAGAGAAAAGAAGGAAGGATGGCGGGAGGAAGCCTTGTTGCCTTGGGGCTCAAAATCTAGAAACTGGATTCCTGCACAGTTGTCCTTTCTACGCCTTTGTTCTCTTGTGCTCAACATCTCCGCAAAGGAGCCGCCAACCCCCAATGGGCAGCCTCACTGGCAAAGCCCAGAGAAGCAGAATACGCATCCCTCTCAGTGGGTCATTCTGACTGCCGATGATTTCACCCAAGGCAAGGAAGAGATGCCCGCTCGGGAAAAGCTGCCTTTGCCCCCTCCGAGGTCTCGGATGGACGGCTCTGACTCTGGCGGCCTCTGCAGGCGGGGCGGAAAAAGATCCTTTGATCTGGGTGGCAGAGAGGACACCCCTAATCAAAGAGAGCGAAGCTTTGATCACTGCCATTTTGACTTTTATGACCTGCCAGGCTGACGGGTGTAACTGTCCGGCTAGATGGGCCAAGGAACGGGAGAGCCACAAAAAGGATTAGGGGGTTGGAGGCTAAAACATCGGAAGAACAGTTGCAGGAATTGGGTATGTCTAGTTTGATCAAAGAGGGATGCAGTGGCTCAATGGCTAAGACGCAGAGCTTGTCCATCAGAAAGGTCGGCAGTTCGGCGGTTCGAATCCCTAGCGCCCCGTAACGGAGTAAGCTCCCGTTCCGTGTCCCAGCTTCTGCCAACCTAGCAGTTCGAAAGCACATAAAAAATGCAAGTAGAAAAATAGGAACCACCTTTGGTGGGAAGGTAACAGCGTTCCGTGCGCCTTCAGTGTTTAGTCATGCCAGCCACACGACCATGGAGACATCTTCGGACAGCGCTGGCTCTTTGGTTTTGAAACGGAGATGAGCACCGCCCCCTAGAGTCGGGAACGACTAACGCACATATGCGAGGGGAATCTTTACCTTCACCTACTTTAATGAAAAGAAGAACTAGGGGTGACATGATAAGAGTCTTCTAATATTTGAGGAGTTGCTACAGAGAAGAGAGGGGTCACCCTATTCTCCAAGGCACCTGAGGGCAGGACAAGAAGCAATGGGTGGAAACTAATCAAGGAGAGAAGCAACTTAGAACTGAGGAGAAATTTCCTGACAGTTAGAACAATTAACCACCAGAAGTTGTTAATGTTGCAACACTGGAGGTATAGAGCCGAGGTGGCGCAGTGGTTAGAGTGCAACACTGCAGGCTACTTCAGCTGACTGCAGTTCAGCTGTTCAAATCTCACCGGCTCAGGGTTGACTCAGCCTTCCATCCTTCCGAGGTGGGTAAAATGAGGACCCGGATTGTTGTTGGGGGCGATATGCTGACTCTGTAAACCGCTTAGAGAGGGCTGAAAGCCCTATGAAGCGGTATATAAGTCTAACTGCTATTGCGATTGCTATCTAATCAATCCATGTAATCTATGTCTGTCTGTCTGTCTATTTATCTGTATCATCTATGTCTGTCTATCTAATCAATCCATGTAATCTATATCTATCTATCTATCTATCTATCTATCTATCTATCTATCTATCTATCTATCTATCTATCTATCATCTATCTATTTAATCTAATCTAATCTATCCATCTATCTATATCATCTGTGTCTGTCTATCTATCTAGGCGAGGGGGCACAGTGGTTAGGGTGCAGTACTGCAGGCCACTTCAGCTGACTGTTATGTGCAGTTCAGCGGTTCTAATCTCACCGGCTCAAGGTTGACTCAGCCTTCCCTCCTTCCGAGGTGGGTGAAATGAGGACCCGGATTGTTGTTGGGGGCGATATGCTGACTCTGTAAACCGCTTAGAGAGGGCTGAAAGCCCTATGAAGCGGTATGTAAGTTTAACTGCTATTGCTATTGCTATAGGTGTTTAAGAAGTGATTGTCTGAAATGGTATGGGGCTTTCTGCCTGAGCAGGGGGGTCAGACTAGAAGACCTCCAATGTCCCAACTTTGTTATTTTGAGAACAATTAACCATTGGAACAGCTTGAGTTTAGAAGTTGTGCATCGTCCAACACTGGAGCTTTTTGCAAAAGAGAATGGACATTCATTTGTCTGAAATGATAGAAGGCCTCTCCTGCTCAAGCAGGGGGGGTGGACTAGAAGACCTCCAAGGTCCCTGCCAGCTAGGTTAATTCTGCATTCTGTATTCATTCAGTCAATTGAATTCCTCGACGGCAATTCAATTTTTAGGTCTTTTGCGGTGCAACCGGCTTCTCTTTCCATCCGGTTTGCTGCTCCTCCTCCTCCTCTTCCTCCTCCTCCTCTTCCTCCTCCTCCTCCTCCTCCTCCTCCTCCTCCTCCACCACCTCCTCCTCCGCAGCCTTGCAGCCTCCAAGCCCAGCAGCCAAGGGAGCGCCCTGCTAGCAGCGCCTGCCCCCTCCCTCCTCTCCCGGCTTCTTCCCGCCGCCTGGGGGGATTCTGGGCGCAGAGGCAACACGGTCTCTAATCCAGAGTCCCCACGTGCAGAGGGCGGATAAGGAGCTGGCACCAGAGCGCCGCTTGGCACAGGCGCCTAGCAGAGTCGGCTTTGGGCAGAGGCGCCTGGAAAAACAGGGAGGGGGGGGGCTATTCTGAACGGCTGCTTTTCAGCTTGCCTCCCGCTTCCCCAATTGGAAAGCCGATAGAAGCATCTGCACAAGGGAGACTGAAGAGGCTGAAGGAAACGCGAAGGACTCCCTGGAGAAGAGCCTCATGCTGGGAACGATGGAGGGCAAAAGAAGAAGAAGGGGACGACAGAGAAGGAGGGGGCTGGATGGAGTCACAGAAGCAGCAAGCGGGAGCTTAAATGGACTCCAGAGGATGGTAGAGGACAGGAAGGCCTGGAGGAACGTTGTCCATGGGGTCACGATGGGTTGGACACGACTTAACAATGTAGGAATACCAATAGCAATAGCAGTTAGACTTATATACTGCTTCATAGGGCTTTCAGCCCTCTCTAAGCGGTTTACAGAGTCAGCATATTGCCCCCAACAACAATCTGGGTCCTCATTTTACCCACCTCGGAAGGATGGAAGGCTGAGTCAACCCTGAGCCGGTGAGATTTGAACAGCCGAACTGCAGAACTGCAGTCAGCTGAAGTAGCCTGCAGTGCTGCATTTAACTACTGCGCCACCTCGGCTCTAGGAAGTTATCACCCAGCCCTCTCCCAGAAAAATGAAATATCCTAGGAAATATTGAAAAGGCAGAATATTTCTCTGGATGTGAAAAGAAAGAAACATGTTTTAAAAGACAGAATAGCTCCCTGTAGCTTCCTGCCCATCCCTACTTAGTCAATGGGCCATTAAGAAGGCCAAGCTAATCCCTTTACATAATAAAGACTTCTCCACTTCAGCTCCTCCTCTTCCTCTTTTTATCATCCTTTTTCCTCTCTTTCCCCCTTTTCTCTTCCTCTTTTTTTCCTCTTTCTCTCTTTCCTTTCTTTGCTCTTCTTCATCTCCTTGCCTCTTCGCCCTCTTCCCCTTCCCCTTCCTCTCCTCCCCCTTTTTCCTTTTTCTTTCTCTCCTTTCCCAACCCTCCCTTTTCTTCTCCCCCTTCCTCTTCTCTTCCTCTCCACTTTTTCCTCTTTCTCTTTTCCTTCTGCCCCCCCTTCCCCCATCTTTCCTTTTCCTCTCCCCTTCTCCTACCTATTCTCTGACAACTTTAAATTCATGATGCAAAAAATGCAAAGCTGTCCCTGAGTTTTCTCACTGATCCAGACAGCATTTCTGAACTTTTGTAGGCAGTTACTTGGGTTCATGCAATTATTATTATAATTATTTAATAATGCTTTTTTTACCACCATTATATTATTACCACCATTTTCAATGCCATGCCCTTTCCTCTCCTGATTACTATGGGTGATGTTTTCACCATGTTGAAATGCTTGTTTTTGCAAAATAAATAAATCAATCCCAAGGCTCTGTTTTAAGCCCAGTACTCTTCAACATCTTCATCAATGATTTGGATGAGGAAATAAACGGGGAACTCATCAAATTTGCAGATGACACCATGCTGGCAGAAATAGCCAACACTCCAGAAGACAGGCTCAAGATACAGAAGGATCTTGACAAACTTGAACATTGGGCACTATCTAATAAAATGAAAAATAACTTTGGAAAGAGTGCAAAGAAGAGCAACAAAGATGATGAGGGGACTGGAAGCTAAAACATATGAAGAGGAAATTGCTTAGCAATGGAAATTTCCATTGCTAAGCAAGGCGGTTGTTAAGTGATCTGCTTGTTAAGTGAATAACTGCAATTGTTAAGTGAGTCAGGTGTCTTTGATCTACGACCACACTGTCAGCATTCCAAATGCCATGTAGAATCAAATCAGAATCGAAGGCAAAACTATGCTTAAAGTTCCAATTTAATAAAGCAGGCATGTTGGCACATAGCTGTGGGATCCCAAATCTGGAAGTTACATCAGAATCCCACCCAGTTAAAAGTTCATGATCTTGTCCCCACACCCACAGTCCATCACATGGTCCAATCTCTTTCTTCCACGCTGGCGTCCATGCCCAGCTTCTTCCGGTCAGGTGTACTGGTGTGGAGACAAAGGATGACCTTGGCTTCTAGCAAAGAATGAAAAACAATACATTCCAAAATCCTACTCCTTCTAATCCCCCCTCCCATTGACTATACTTAAAGAAACAGCATAATGAAATAAGAGAAAGTGTGGCAGGCCAAAATTCTAAAAGAGTTTAGAGTTTAGAGTTTTATTTCATTTGTATGCCGCCCTTTTCCCTAAGGGGACTCAGGGCGGCTCACAACTCAAACAAGGGAAGGGGGATACAGACAGTTTAACAACAACACAAAACAATACATAGTTAAAAAGCACAACAATCATACCATTCGAGATAGGGGCAACGATTCTTTAGCCCCAGGCCTGTCGGAACAGCCAGGTTTTAAGGGCTATGCGGAAGGCCTGGAGGGTGGTGAGGGTACGAATCTCCACGGGGAGTTCGTTCCAGAGGGTCGGAGCAGCCACAGAGAAGGCCCTCCTCCGGGTAGTCGCCAGTCGACACTGGCCAGCAGATGGAATTCGGAGGAGGCCTAATCTGTGGGATCTGATCGGTCTGGTGGAGGTAATTGGCAGCAGGCGGTCTCTCAAGTACCCAGGTCCAATACCATGAAGGGCTTTATAAGTGACGACTAGCGCCTTGAAGCGTATCCGGAGACCAATAGGCAGCCAGTGCAGCTCGCGGAGGATAGGTGTTACGTGGGTGAACCGAGGTGCACCCACGATCGCTCGCACGGCTGCATTCTGGACAAGCTGAAGTCGCCGAATACTCTTCAAGGGCTGCCCCATGTAGAGCACGTTGCAGTAGTCCAGTCTGGAGGTCACAAGGGCGCGAGTGACTGTTGTGAGAGCCTCCCGGTTCAGGTAGGGACGCAACTGGTGCACTAGGCGAACCTGGGCAAATGCCCCCCTGGTCACAGCCGACAAGTGGTGTTCGAAAGTCAGCTGTGGGTCCAGGAGGACTCCCAAATTGCGGACCCTGTCTGAGGGGCGTACTGTTTGACCCCCCAGCCTGAGAGAATAGGAATATAAATGCAGGCCTGACACACACCTGAGACCAGAACATCTGTCAGTAAGTGACATGGCTGTTGTGAGTAACATCTTTTTGTCTTTACGACTGTATTTGCCTCGGTCATTAAATGAATCACATGATCATTAAGTACCTCCAGTTTCCCCCATTGACTTTCTTCGTTAGAAGCTGGGAATTTCAGTTTTCGCCCGTGTTAAATGATAAAATTCAGAATAGAGTAGAATGAGAGGGTCTCCTGCCTGAGCAGTGGGTTGCTGCCACCAAGGTCCCTTCCAACTGTGCTATCGGTAGTCCTTAAGTTGCAACAGTTCGCTTAGCGACCGTTCATACTTATAAGGGCACTGAAAAAAGTGACTTATGACCATATTTCACACTTACAGCATTTGTTTACAGCATTCCCCCTGCAGGGTATATTGGAGGGGGTGATCCTATGAGAGCTGAATGCAATTAAATTTCGTTTTGATGTGGAATGGAATGGAATGGAATACGAGGAGAGGGGAGGAGAAAAGAAGAGACAGTGGAGTGGAGTGGAATAGAATAGAATGAGAGGAGAGGAGGAGGAGAGGAGGGGGAATGGAGCGGAGTGGAGGAGGAGAAGAGTGGAGAGGCAAGGAGAGGAGGAGAGAAGAGACAGTGGAGTGGAATGGAATAGAATAGAAGGAGAGGGGAGGAGAAGAGAAGAGACAATGGAATGGAATAGAATAGAAGGAGAGGAGAGGTGAGGAGAAGACAAGACAAGACAATGGAGTGGAGTAGAGAAGAGTAGAGTAGAATAGAAGGAGAGGAGACAGAATGGAGTGGAATGGAGGAGAAGAAGAGAGGAGAGGCAAGGAGAGAAGAAGAGAAGAGACAGTGGAGTGGAATGGAATAGAATAGAAGGAGAGGAGAGGAGAGGGGGGAGACAAGACAAGACAAGACAATGGAGTGGAGTGGAGGAGAAGAAGAGAGGAGAGGCAAGGAGAGAAGAAGAGAAGAGACAGTGGAGTGGAGTGGAATGGAATAGAATAGAAGGAGATGAGAGGAGAAGAGAAGAGAAGACAATGGAGTGGAATGGAGGGGAGG